>NW_024581050.1:1108876-1165369 GCF_017639235.1 Corvus kubaryi
TTATCCCATCACTGAGAATCCCACATTGTATTCCATTTCTGTATTAGCACATGAGCATGGTTGAGCCTATGTTCCTAAATTTTGGACAATCCAGCAGCTTTGTGTTTCACCAGGGAGCCTTTCCTGACATTTTGTAGATTTATCAGAATAGCATGCCATATTGAGCCAGAGATGATGGGTGAAACCCCTGTAACTTTTTCCAGCAGCTTTCCAGGTTCTATAGCATTTAATGCCAGAGTTAGCTAAAATAGAAGGTTTACTAGGACTAAAATTATAATCCAGGCAGTAAAATTTAAATTATTAATTTTCAGGACAGATTATCTTTGAAGAGTTAATTTTAGAGGGCTACTTCTCTGTATCACAGCCCAGTCCCTGGGAAGTGACTCCACTGATCCTTTAATTCAGGTTGCACGTGACCACCCTCTGTCTGTGGTGTGAACTGCTGTCTCAATTGTCAAGTGTATTTGAAAAGGACCTCCCCATGTCAGCGTCAAGGAGTCATTTTTCCAAGATTTTATCAATACCCAATCTCCCAGTTTTACCTGATGGATGTAAATGTCCAGGAGTGAAGTTTGGGGCAGCAACCCCTTTCTTCTAAGATCTGCAAAAGAGAGCATTATTGCCTGCAAATAATTTTTAAGATACAGGCCATTTGTTTCAGGAACTGGCAACCCTTCCTCCCTTCCCAGACAAGGTAATCCAAACAACATTTCACAAGGAGACACTCCCATAAGTTTTCTTGGAGCAGTTCTAATTCTTAGTGTTTCTAAAGGTAAACACTTGGTCCATGGCAGTTTAGTTTCAATGATTAATTTAGTAATATGGGTTTTAAGTGTAGCATTCATCCTTTCGACACATCCCAAACTTTGGGGATACCAACGAGTGTGGAAGTTCCAATTTGTATCTAAAGCCACACACACAGTCTGTAAGGTTTTTGACATGAAGTGAGTCCCTGTATTAGAGTCTATCCTCTCAATTACTCCATATCTGTTCTGACAGAGTTTTAGGCACATTAGAGGTGGTAGCACTTGCAGTGGGAAAAGCCCCTACCCTGTGGGTAAGATCATTGACTATTACCAGTAGGTATCTCCATCACTGTACTGAACAATCTACATGTATGCTCTGGAAAGGTCTAAGAGCCAAGGTTCTTCCCCCACTAGGGGTTTTACTCATCACTTTCTTATTCATCTTTTGACAAATCAAGCACTGTTCAGTCATTTGTTTGGCTACTCTGTAAACTCCCACACAGCAGTAAGTTCTTAAAAATTTATCATATAGTGCTTGAGTTCCCCTGTGTGTTCCTTGTTGTAGTTTAATTAATATTTCTCTAGTAATGGCCTTGTTCAATATTTGCCTCCCATGTGGTAATAGCCACCTGCCTTTCTGAGTCTTTACACCTCCCATCTTCTGTAAGAATTCCTCTTCCACCTTAGTAAACAGCAGGATTTTTATACTCTTTACTTTGCTGCTAGGTGTTAGAGCAAGCATTTTGGTTTCTTTTTCTATGGTGGCTTCCTTAACCAACTGATTTCCCCTTATTTCCAGAGTCCCTCCTTTGCTGTAGTTCATGTCATGGGACATCAGAATCTCCTCAGGCAGATCAAGAGCTTCCACAACTTCTTAGAGTAGCCACTCATGTACTAATTCCTTTCCTCTAGAGGAAATTAATCCACGCTCCTTCCAGATTTTCCCAAAAGTATGTATTATCCTAAAAGCATATTTGGAATCTATATAAATTGTTCCTTTCTCTCCTCTCTGTAGCTCCAAGGCTTGGTTCAATGCATGTAATTCACATGTCTGGGCCGACCAGTTGTTGGGCAATCTTCCTTTCTTCAGTAAACTACTCCGCTCACCATCCACAACAGCGTAACCATTATAACACTTCCCATTTATACATCTTGATGACCCACTGATAAAGATTCTCTTTCCATTGACTAAGGGGATTTCCCATAAATCTTCTCTAACTTCTTCTTTATATCAGGCCAGCCTTTGGTGACAAAGTTCATCTTTAATGATTTCTGACCAATATAACTCTCAGGATCAACTCCTGAGTATTGCTGCATGTTCTTTTTAAGCCTCTGTAACCACGCAATAGGTGACCCATCTTTTTGCTGCTTATTTTCAAAGGCTTTCTCAAAATTCTGCTCCTTTGGCACCACTTCCTTTATTCCTCTGATTACTAGCCTCTTGCAATCAGACATACTATTTCTCCCTTCAATTGTATTTTGGTCCCACTTAGGTCTTACTATGGGAAACTTCTGCTCACCAGGTACTCTTCCCTAGACATTAGGTGGGTCTTCTCTCTCCCAAATTCTTATTCCTTCAGTCCATATAATTTGCCCTTCCTCTGCTGTGAATAAGGTCCCCAAAATAGAATGCATTTCATCCCAGGTATAGATTTTTGGACCCAGAAATTCATCTAATTGTTCTGCCAATCCTAAAGGGTCGTATAGCATCTTACTCGCTTCTTTTTTAAATTCTCAAATTTTAGCACTCATCAGTGGTGCATTAACAAACCCTAACCCCCCTTGTGCTCCACACATAAGCACTTCTCGCAAGGGAAACATCTGTGTTGCTGTACTAGCAATGGGGGTCATATCTGAAGAGGGAAACAGAAAGTTTTGAATATCCCTTTCAAATTGCTCTAACTCAGTGGTCTGAGTTCTGCGCATCGTTTGAATCGAAGGAGCCATCTCATTTCCTCCCTCATTGTGATCAGTCCCACCCTGCTCATCAGCCCCTCCTTCTAAAGCTGTGGCATTCAGTTCTCCCTCTGGTGCACAGGAAGCGGGCAAATTATTTAAAGGGTCTCATTTTCCCCTTTTGCTCTCCTCCTTACTCTCCTTAAAATTCCTAGCCACAAAGAGAGACCAGCTCCTTTTCCAACAGGAAGCATGATCACTTTTGTCTTGATCAGAAGGTCTCTTGGTGTTTATACTGATTTAAAGCCTGACAGATCCAATTCTCTGATGACCCATATTTCAGCCAATATAATGGGTCAGATCTAATAGGTTCCTTAGTCCACTCGAACATACAGTACTGTATCATTTTCTTTTTATCATTTCCCTGGGTGCAAGACATACCCTCCAGGCCCCAGTCCCTGAGCATTCTCCCCAAAGGACTGTCGGGAGGTGTGCTTGGAGTGAAGTCTTTCAGCTTCTCTCCCCTCTTTCAATTCTTCTTACTAGGCCTATTCCCCATCTCTTAAAATCCCACAGAACACCTTTCGTCACGACCCATCTCGCTTCGTCCCTTCGCCCACCGCTCTCCTCGCAGAGGGACAGAACTGCGGTTAGAAGGACTGCACAATCACTTTGCAGATAAATCTGCATGTCAGCCACACATACTCAGTCCTGCTATTCCCAGACACCCAAATAGTACTTAACAGTCACTTTTCTTACCTGGGTTCTGTGCACAGGTATTATCGGCTGCCACACATATACTCTAGTCTTTTCTCACATCTCTTCCCCCATTTGCTTTGGGAGTCCTCCATCTGAGCCTCACCTGCAGCCCTCATGAAGCACGACAATGGGTCAGGGGCTGCTGAAATCAGCAGGGCACATCTTCCCCTATTCCCATTATCCCACTCCGCAGAGTCAGAGGTCAAGTCTCCCAGACAATTCCCCAAATTGTGAGAAATATTCACCAATAAAGTTGAAAGAGGACAAAGTCATTGAAGCAAAACTATACATTAATATAAACACGTCAGCTGAGTCAGGTGCATCTCACTGAGGAGACACACCTCCCCCTAAAATGCACAAACTTTTATACCCTTCCCTGGCTGGTGGGGGTCCCTGTCCCCTTTCCCACTGGCTGGGTACTCAGGAACTTACATTCTTTCTGACCACCTACTGCACTCAAACCAACACCTCCCTTGCCCTCCCCTTCCTCTCCCTCGTAACAAGCATCGGTTATCTCCCCTTTTCCTCCCTGCCACGCTCCTTCCTGAGGCCTGGCCTTGTGCTAGCTACATCTTTGCCTACGTGACATTAAGTATACATTCTTATGCCTGAAACAAAACATTATTTTATCTCTCACAATAGAATCATGAAATGGTTTGGGTTGGAAAAGACCTTAAAGCCCATCCAATTTCAACCCCCTGCCATGGGCAGGGACATCTTCCACTAGACTAGGTGGCTCCAAGCTCCATCCAACCTGAGCTTGGACACTTCCAGGGATGGGGCAGCCACAGCTTCTCTGGGCAACCTGTACCACCTCACCACCCTCATCATAAAAAGCTTCTTCCTTATATCTAATCTAAATCAACATTGTCTCTGTTTGAAGCCATTCCCCCTTGTCCTGTCCCTCCAAGTCCTTGTCCAAAGTCTCCTCACATCTTGTTGGCTCCCTTCAGTTACTAGAAGACCAAAATCAGGTCACTCCAGAACCTTGTCTTCTCCAGACTGAACAATCCCAAATGTCTCAGCCTGTCCTCATAGCAGAGCTGTTCCATCCCTCTGATCATCTTGGTGCCTCCTCTGGACTCGCTCCAACAATTCCATGTCCTTCCTGTGCTGAGGGCCCAGAGCTGGAGGCAGCTCTGCAGGTGAGGTCTCACCTGAGCGGGGCATAGGGGCAGAATCCCCTCCCTTGACCCCTCTTTTAACCCTCATCCTCCTGTTTAACACCTCACCAGCTGCTCCCCTTCCATACCTATAATATGAGAAGGAGCCTGAGTAATTCTATATCCATAGAAACAACAGAATGGAAGATAAACTCTCCAGATTTCCTGACTACCACATCTGAGGTGAAAAGTTCTTCATAGGTCATGCAGCGCAGTCCAGCTTTGGGTGGTGCCATTGAATCAAAGAGGCTTCCAAAGCCCAGATTGCAGTTATTTATCTCTTACAGGTGCCTTCATCCTAAATGATGTTCATAAAACATCCAACACACATATATATTGTATTTTAAACAGTATCCCTTACAAATGGCAAATCTATCTAGAAATTTCTGTCTATGTACTTTTTATTCTTCTCTTTAACGCAGTCTTAAAATTGATCTCAGGGTCAGACTGATGGGTCTGAAGATAGCAGATCATCTTTCCCTCAATTTTTTTAATCACTATTCCACAAACTGAAGACTCAACTAATGTTACTTTCTATTACTAGCTCTTCACCTTCTTCACCCTATTTCTAAAACTGCTCTTAAAAGATTATCATACACCTGCTCAAGGGTAAAATTCTATTCTAATTAGATGAAGAAAAGGTTTTAAAAGTGAATTAAGGATATAGAGGATACAATAAAACTTCTGAAAATCTAATCAAAGCATTAAGATTAAAAGAGTAGCAATGAAAAATGCAGAGAATCTCATTTGAACCAGTGAAGGTGAATGCCATCAGTATATAAATAATCAGGACAACGTACAACATGGACTGTTTTAGGGGCAGCACAATCCAAACGTTATGACTAGGAGTCCTACATACTCCCTCTGTGCACGTAAGTAACACGATATATACACATGGTGTCCCATGTTCTCACTTCCAGCGCTTGGGATGAGCTCTGCAGTTTAACAGTCAGCTTGGGAAAGGACTCACCATTCTCCAAAAGCTTGGTGTGGAAACAGTTCTCTAAAAGCATATTCAGGTTGGCAGGTAAGACTCTGATGGTGCCCAGTCTCTGTCTGCAGGGGCTGCAAAGTACCTCCTTATACCCAATCAGCTCAGCACCACAGCAGTTATCACTTCATCAATCAGTCCTGTAATTCTATCCTGTATTAGTTCACTTGGAGAGGAACTGTGCTACACCCTTCTGAACTGAAACTTCAACGAAAACACAGCAAACAAGTCAAGTCAAGATACAAACCACGACTGTGGAAAAAAAACAAAACCCAAAAAAAAACCCCAAACCAGACCAAGTGATGCACAGCAATCTCCCTTCCCCATTTTCAATCCTGATGTAATTTGCTGCCACTAGTTTGCTATGGATATCACCAGGAAGCAAGGACAGCAGGGAAGATTGCTGTACTAGTCTTGGCTTTATTTCCACATGGAATCACACAATATCCTGAGCTGGAAGGGACCAACAAGGACCACTGAGTCCAGCTTCTGGCTCTGCACAGGACACCCCAACAATCCCACCATGTGCTTGAGCGCATTGCCCAAATGCTCCTGGAGCTCTGGCAGCCTTGGGATCATGATCATTCCCTGGGGAGCCTGTCCAGTGTCTGACCACCCTCTGGGGGAAGAACCTTCTCCTGATATCCACCTAACCCTCCCCGACACAGCTCCAGCCGTTCCCTTGGGTCCTATCACTCGTCACAGAGAGTAGAGATCAGAGCTGCCCCTCGGGAGGAGCTGCAGTTAGTTCACAGTGAGCTCTGACCTCAGTCTCCCCTTCTCTCCTGCAGGAATATTTCTGAAGATGACCTGGAATAAGACTGCATGTGGCATATTGCCACCATTTACGTTTAGTTCAGTGCCCATTTAGAACAGACACGTCCTGTGCAGTCTGTGGATCAGATTCCTCAAAAGGCAGCTCATAACATTTTATTTACATTTTTAGATCCTAAGTGGGATTTAATTTCAAAATCCCACACCTGAAAAGTTTGCATTCAGTTTACTCTACATGTCAGGAAATATCTCGAACAGTACCACCACCAGCAATGTTTTAAGATATTTTACTGTATAATCAGTAAGACCTTTGCTACCAAGATCAGGATGAGATGAGACATAATACACTTCATATTACATATATCAAAATTACTTTGTACAACTATGTACACTGCTGACCTGTCCTCTTTTCTCCTTAGCTCCATTACTTAAATAGAATACTATATATTAAGGAACATAAGTGACATGCACAATAATTACTTTGACTCCACATCTCAGTAATCGTAGAGCTTTACCTACACTACAAATGTTTTACACATACTAGGTACAGAAGTAGCTGCCAAAAGAAAAACAACCCAAAAAGAAAATTTAGAAACTTACCATTCCTGCTATTTTCACTCACCACAGAAGTTACAGCAACACACAACTCACTGGGGCCAAAATTTTCAAGGGTTTGTTTTTAAAGACCTAATAATGAACATATACAACTCATAAAAAAAGCTTATAAAAAGACTCAAAGTCATCAGAGGAGAACCTCTGTTGAAATGCAAGTCAGTCATGGTAGAGAGAGAGAAAAATATGTGCATGTGTACATATTTTACCCCATTAAAATTATAGCTATCTGGCTTTGGTTTTCTTTTTTTTTTTTTTTTTAATTTAATTGCAGATTAAATGGAAAGCATCTTGCCCCAAGTGACAGTCCTGACCTGTGGTTAATCTTCAGCCAATCAACAGCCCAGCCTGTCAAAGGGCTTCCAATGCTCAGTTTGACCACCAGGCACAGGACCTTTCAACTGCTCTTATCACATGTTTAAGTTCGGAGAACTTAAAAACTTCCCACAATGCTTTCTGACCTCAAAATGAATGTTTTTTCTTCTTCAGATATGACAGTTACCACAGAGATCATCCATAGTGGTTTATCCCCTCCAGCATCGATGGGTAGTGGCCTTCATCCACCTAGTTTCATATTTTCAGTGTGAATTTGCTCCTTCTGGTCACATCAGTCAAAAAATCATTATGTTACAAGACACTAAGGAAACATCAATTTCAGTTGTATCTATAGAATCCTGTTAATCTCCCTAAACCTGAACAGAAAGATTTCCTTCAGTGAATGACGGAAATTGACTTATTTATTGAACTCACTACAAAAAATCAAGACAGCCTTAATGCCCAGAGAGCCCTGTAAAGACTAGCCATGAAGGGCTCTGCTACAAAAAAAACCCAAAACTATAAATCAATACAAAATGTATGAAAAATTCAAGTGCAAACAAAAATCAGTAGACACATGCATGGTTGTCTCCTACAGAATTTCTTCTTCAAATCCACAGGTAAAAGCAGGAACCCTATGGAGACAGGCTGAGAGAGTTGGGGTTGGTTCAGCCTTGAGAAAGCTCCATAACGGAATTCCAGCACCTTCCAGAACCTAAAATGGCTCCAAGAGAGCTAGAGAGAGACCTGGGACAAGGACATGGAATGACAGGACAAGGCAGAATGGCTTCCCACTGCCAGAATGAAGGGTTAGATGGGATATTGGGAAGAAATTCTTCCCTGGGAGGGTGGGCAGGCCCTGGCACAGGGTGCCCAGAGCAGCTGTGGCTGCCCCATCCCTGGAAGTGTCCAAGGCCAGGCTGAATGGGGCTTGGAGAAACCTGGTCTAGTGGAATGTGTCCCTGCCTATGGCAAAGGGGAGAACAGGATGGGCTTTAAGGTCCCTTCCAACCCAAACCAGTCTGTGTTTCCATGAACTAGGCATATGAAGTTACATCAACCTACAAGAAAAAGGGAAAGACCTCCCTCCATGTTCCCTGGGAGAATCTCCAGCCCAGCCAGAGTGCCCGATCTCACTGGCACTGGTGAACCTCATGTAAAACCTGTCTTACCACGGGTCACTGCTTGAGGAGGCCAAGTCTACAACATAGAGTGAGTCACCATACCTTCATGTCTGCACTCATGTTTCAATCCTACCTGCCCTGGGATACTGGAAAATCAGTGGGATTTAGACAGTGGGAATATAGCAAAGGATGTCTCCTCCAGCACCATATCCTATCTAATGCACACACATCTTGCACTTGCAAGCAAGCAAAGCTCAGGCACAGAAGCCACTCTGATGCCTCAACCAGCTTTGATTTGATAACCAGTTTTCACATTATGACTTTTTGTCTTTCAATACCACATGACAAATTCCCCTAAGTGCTGAATAGAGAAATTAAGATCCCATTTAAACTCCATCACTTTTAACACACAATATCCTTTTTCATCAGCCTCAGTGAAGATGATTTAGGCATATTTATAGCAACCTTCACCACATTTCTTCTGTAGGGCAGTATTATTCTCAGAATAGACAATTGAATACCAGTTACCATGCAAAACTGCCATTAAAATACGCTTTCAAACCTCCAAATTCCTATGTAAACAGAGTCGTCATCAGAACATCTTTAAAACATATAAATAATTTGATATTGATATTAATTGATAAGGAAGCTGAACCAAGGGGATTAGATGATGAACTGTACTTCCATTTGATTCCTGAAGTCTGTGGTCATCTGTTCTCAAGGGAACAGTACAGTTAGAGGCTATAAAGTAATTTCAGCTTTTCCAGCTGGATCACACATTCCTGTTTCTACCAGAAATCCAAATCCCCATCCTCTCAAACATCAAACTTGTGTAGAAATTGTTATTGTACCATTCACATAAGGGAATTCTGCTGGTACTGACATTTGCCTGCTGTCCCAGAAATTCTCATCAGCTCAGGTACTGAGAAAAGCTGGAAATGATCCAGGAATTCCTGGTTTAACATGCTTTCAGTAGCTCAGAGTTTTCCTTGGGCTCACCACATAAATTCAGATAAAACAAGTTAACAGACTATCAGCAGCATCCACAAGAAAATTAAAATTCCAGCAATATTAGCATGGATGTTTCAGAAAAAATGTGCATAGGCAGGAAGTCAAGTCCTGGTTTTGACTTTGAACCACATCAACACCTCCTCAAAATGATTCATCCTCCAGAAGTTGAACAAGGGTATACTTAAACACCCATTACTATTCCCAAAATGAAAACCAGTGACTTTAAAGAGTCCCTGAAACCTGTGCTTGTGAGAAACACACCGACCGACCCAAATTTACAGAGCTGCCTGTTATGTGTTTCAGTGTAATAAATCAAGCCCTTAACAAAAGTGCACTAACACACTGTCAAACAAGCAGGCAGCAACTATAAATAAACGCAGATGGAAATAGTGTATCTTGAACAACAATAAATTTCAACTTTTTCAACAAAACTAAAAGCAACTCGCCCTACAATTCTGCCTGTTCCTGACGTCCCCTTGAAAAAAATTAAAATCACCAGTGACTTCAAAACTAATTATTTCCCACTATAATATTTAGAATGCAATACTTTGTTTCCAGTAAGCCAGCAACTTCGATGTATGCTCACAATTTGGATACAGTAGTATACTTTCTTCTAGCAGCACAAAAATCCTTAATAGGAAATAATGCTGGAGGTTTCCCTGTTTGTGGGGTTGTTTTTTTTTCTTGTTGCACTGGCCTGTCCAGTCAGCACTTCAGTTCCACACTACTCTGCAACTCGGGTCTTGCAAAGGCTGGAAATCTTTGTGGCATCACCTCTGCTGATTTCACAATCAAAAGCATGATCAAAGCATGTAGCAGGCAGACACTAGAGATCTAAGCTCTGAAATCACTATAAAATTCAAGTGACACTCTCCACTCTGGATTAATGGGAGATTGACTGTGTAAATTAATCATTAAACAGCCAGGTGCACAACTCCAGCAGGAAACATGCTGCACATTGCTGCAAGAAACCTTCACAAAGCCACCTTGAAAAGTTTATTTTAGAGGAACTCAAACACATTTTTGATCGTAACAAGCAACGAAATCTAAAAGCTGTGCTCAGGGTAAACCTGAATCATAGATTTTCCCTAGATAGGGCACTTACATTCAAAATATCTGGGAGCAGTGCCATGACACCAACATGTGGAAAATGACCAGACTGTGGAAGGAAAGTGGTTATGACACAAGCACAAAGAAACTGAGGGGAAAAAAACACTAAACCCACTCAATACACAGCTAATCCACTGCAGGAGTAATTTTTTTCATTGCAATGACTGAAAACCAGCAGGGATGAAAACTAAACAGCTTTTAATCACAAAGTAATTGAAGACATGGTTAGTCCTTCCCTTTACCATGAAATAATATTAAACCCAACCTAAATTTTCTGAATGTAAAAATAGCTCTCACTTTCTGTATTTGAGTTTATAAAAGGAGTTTACAAAAAACGCTAATTCATCTGTGCCAAGCTTCTTATCCTTTGAGTAGACAAGCACCACCTTGGAGATGGGTATTAAATTTTCAAGCAATACAAACACTAATAAGAAAGTCTTCCAAAGAGTGTTTTCCTAGCACAGCTTTCCTTATTTTGTTTCCTTTCAGCCTACAGAAACTAGCAGGAAAAAAAATGAAGGCTTCTGAACATCAGGAAACAGAGGGCAAAGACAAATAATAGAAAATCTGGGATTTTCACAGCTGTATTTGTACATCCTGCCTAAGTCTCCAGGTAAAGCTGAGCAGCACTATCTAATGGTAAAGGTCATTATGGATAATTTTCACCCCAAAGAGGATGCGTAACACCCTGTACCTACAAGAAGCAACAACCCCCTATTTAAATTTTTGCGACACGCACCAAGCACACCCGAGATGAGTTTGTGTACAGCAATGTTTTTACTTCTGCAGCTCTGAGCCCAGCAGGCATGGCAGGGAATAAAAGGTACTTTACACATCAGAGAGCCCTTGGTTGGAATGCCCAGACCACCCCTGTCAGCATGGTGTCCCCTAAACCAGCTTAATTCCATTTCTGCATTTTCAGGGAACTGAAAATTCTGAATCTGGTGATACTGCAGGAAACTTGTTTAGCAAATAAAGCCATAACCAGGACCAGGAATGTTATCCAGATCCTGGGGTATCCAAGAAGTACTTCGCACCATCTGCTCTGGAGATCAGCTACCCCTCTTTAGCAGGAATATTGCTCAGTTTGTTTAAATTCTTCTTCATCATGCAAGATGCACTAAGATGCTTATTATCAGCCCAAAACACAGAGTCCATTTTCTTTAAATTATTCTTCAAATCCCCCACTATGCCAATGTCCCAAATTTAGGTTATCAGATTGCTACAGGAAGCTTGTTCTGTGTGCAATTAAGGGCTCTTAACAACCCCTATGATGTCACAACTCTGCAATAAGGACAGAGCCCTTACATTCTGAATATCCCAAGCATTTCACATTCCTCAAGTCCAAACTGTGCCCAGAATTATCTGTATGCAGCACACATCCACCAAAACCTTGGCAAGCAACCTGCCTCTCCATCAAATAAATATTTATTTTAAGCAAAGGGAGGAAAAGTGACAGTCTCAAGTAGATCTAAAGGAACTTCTGCGAGGATCAGCCATAAACAAAGCAAGGGAACAAAAGCAGGAAACAAAAAGCAAACATCATTACTGCTTCAGTGTTTCAGTGACTAAATGAGTATTTCATTCAAAGCCGTGCACAAAAGCAAACTATCATCTCTGTTCACTGCTGTAAAATTGATTACCAAATATTCCAGCCCTACTTCCAAGATGCTGCAGAGGTTTAACAGGCAGATGTGAGCACGTGGCTGTGCAAGAACAAAGCACTGGCATAAAATTGCTGTGGTCCTTACGGTGAATTCCAGTTTGGAGCAACTCCCTCCCCCCCCAAAACTACTTCACTTACAAAATCACATCATTCTCAACCCCATCTTCTGCCTGTTTTACTCTGGTTTTTTCCTGTGCTTTAGAAGATGTGATTTAAAAGCTCCTACTTGCTGGGAATATTTTGAGTGCAGGAAAAAAAGCAAAGCTCCACCTGATCAAGAAGGTAATTCCAAGTGCTGCGCTTAGAACTTCAATTTGGAAAAAAATTCTTCAAGGAAACTGTTCAAGAAAAGACCACCCAAGGGTATCCTAAATTAATACAGTAAGACAACAGCTTGGTCAGCAACAGCATTATCTAAATATAGGATTTTCAGCACGGATTTCATAGACAGGAAGCTGAGGGTTTGAAATTCGATTGCTCACAAAAGCTTCAGAGGAACAAGCCAGGAAAGTAAAATCCAACACATGTGTTCCAAATATTATTTAAATTTATCAGGACACAGGATAAAAGGATTGCTAGTCCTTGATTTTTTTTAATTAAAGAAAGTAACAAGTTTCTGTAAAAACAGTGCTAATCTCAGTCATTTTTTGGTATTTCAATGTAAGTTATTTACATTAAATGTAAATTGATGAAGATGTTAACGAACACCTGGTTGGTCCTGAGCTTATTTTATTAGTTGCCAAGAGAGGCTGTGGCTGCCCCATTCCTGGAAGTGTTCAAGATCAGGTTGGACAGGGTTTGGAGCAACCTGGTCTAGTGGAAGGTGTCCCTGCCCATGGCAGAGGGTTAGAATGAGAAGAACTTTAAGGTTCCTTCCAACCCAAACCATTCTGTGATTATTTTGCATCCATAACAAAAAGAACAACTGAGACTGAAATACTGGAAAAATCTAGAGTAGTGTCAGACAACTGCTAAGGGACTCAGGTATTCCCTGATACTTACAGAAACAGAGAAATGAGACAGAAATGGTGACTGCTGCAGATAAGGAAGTGTTTGTAAGTCTAAGTCAGTGATATGTCCCTGGATTTGGCAGGCAGAGGAATGTTATCCTTTATCTGTTCTGTTCCAGGAGGTCTCAATGCTCAGATGTGCTCAGCAGGAAGACAGGAACAGGACAGGACTTACTCCTCTCTCTCACAGGTTAAAACCATGATGTGTTCAATAATTCCAACAACTAAAGCTCCAATAGGGAAGGCACTGGATGTGTGTGAAGCAGAGCTGTTTCATCTGACTGCTCTGAATTTTCCACTACTGCCTCCTTACTATAAAGCAGACTGAAAATAAGCAGTGAGCTTATTGCAAACATTAACAAAACCTCCCGCAAGTCAAATATTTATGCTGGTCATTTAGTGCACAGCAAAACCTGCAGAACAACTCCGATATTTCAAAAATACTGAATTATTTCACAGATGAAGTTTTGTTCTTAAAACAGCCCTAGCAAAATATCAGATCATCCAATAAAACAGTGAGAGAAGCAATAACACAGAATTCAGATTAAATATTAGCCAATAGTTTCTCAATGAACAGATCATTTAAACAGAATCATGGAATGGTTTGGGTGGGAAAGGACCTTAAAGACCGTCTAGTTCCACACCCCTGATATGGGCAGGGACACCTTCCACTAGACCAGGTTGCTCCAAGCCACAAAACATATAATATTTATATATCTTATATACACATATGGATAGACAGAAATATAGATACGCATGCATTAAGATAACCACACATACCTTCAAGAACTAAATAAAAGCCTGTATTTGTTCTTTTTTCTCAGCGTATTCATTAAAATTGATGATGTTTAAGTATTTCCTACTTGAATAGCTTATTCTTTTTTATCAGTGCACAGTGTTTGAGCAAGCCTTTCATTAAGCAGTATGGAAGAGAAAATCATTTTAAAGCACAATATCCTAATGAAAAGGGAGAAACAGAATGGGGATCAGGCACAAATGCAGCCCCCAGATCTAATTTCAGCACTTAAACTGATTTGATTCAAATTGTCAACATCCTTGGATCTGTTAAGCAGCTTCCTGACCTTCCTAAATCGTTAAACTGCCTCAGGTAGCTTTTAAAAGACAATTGCTTGTATATAAGCTTTTGACCAAAAGTTCCTATTACTTTAACGAAGAGAACTGTGATAGTTCTTTTCCAGCTCACAACTCTTCAGGTTGGGATTTATACAAATCTAGAGATGAAATTCTTCTTCACTGTAATATTATTTGACCAAAGACACTCTATAACCACCAAGTCCTTCATAACATTTAATCAGCAACACATAACTCCTCCCATTATATTAATGAAAAGGGAGTTTAAAGGATACACGCTAACCCTTTTTTTTACTCTCCAACTGTCAGGTTGCATGGTTAAGTCCTGCTTAGCATTTGCCATCTTCCACCACAAAAAAAGTATTACCATGAAAGGAACACCAGTGCCTTTACATACAAAATCCATATTCCTGGAATCATTTGGTATTTTATTGCATAGTCAAAATATTATTTTCAGCTACAGTCATACATCAAACTGCCCATCAGTGAGCCTACACACACAGTCCACATACACTGACTGTTCAAGAAGTCAATCATTATCCTGAATTTGTTAATCCAACCCTTTACAATCTCAGGACAATAAATCTATGTGAACCAGAGGTCATTTCTTATCCTGTGCTTTATCCACCTTGTCTGGTGAGGAGCAGCTGAGGGAGCTGGGGGGGATCAGCCTGGAAAAACAGAGGCTCAGGGGGTTAGAATGAGAAGAGCTCGTTCTCACTCCCTCACTCTCTAAAACTCCCTGACAGGAGGGTGCAGCCAGGGGGAGTCAGGCTCTACTCCGAGAGAACAAGGGACAGAACCAAGAGGAAATGGCCTCAAGTTGCACCTGTGGCAGGGGATTAGACTGGATATTGGGGAAAATTTCTTCATGGAAATGTTGGTCAGGCACTGGAACAGGCTGCCCAGGAAAGTGGCTGAGTTCCCATCCCTGAAGTGTTCAAAAAACATGTGGATGTGGTTAACAGTAGTCTTGGCAGTGCTGGGGGGGCGGTTGGACTCGATGATCTTAGAGGGCTTTTCCAACCTTAATTCCATCTGCTAATTAGGCAGCTGGCTGACACAACTCAATTTAGGCAGGACAAGAGGTTGTGTCACCGAGCTGCAGATAGTGCTTTGAAGAAGCTGTTAACCAAGTGTGCAGAATCGTTTTGATTGTACAATACTCAATGCTGCCAATTTCACTCTCAAGTTTGGAGCTCCCAAGCTCCCACTGCTCCAAATGTTAACTCAGGATGCTGCTGCAGATCTGTGACTGGAGAACTTCTCATCCCTCCCAGCAGTAGCTCCTCTCCTGCCCATATCATGGCAGCTCGAAGCCCACAGCAGCCTCCAGCCAGCCAAGAGCCCACTGAAGGTTTGTACTGAAATAGAAGACAAGCACATCAGGCACATTCTGTGTTTTCTATTTCAGCTTCCATTAACACCAAGGTGTTTATCTTTGAACAACTAAAGTGGCTGGTTCCACATCTTAAAAAAAAGTCACCTGAAGTCCTTCCTAAATCAGCCTTCTACCTCTAAAGAGCACCACTGATCTGGGGTATGTCACTTAAACATCTAACTGCAGTCTAAAACAGACCCAAAACTTTTTCTCAGGGGAAAAAAGGAAACAGAATATTAGCAGACTGCAACTCGATGCTACAATGTTCATCCTTCACTGTGAACACAAGATGTGAGAGAGTAGTAGGTTAGTGAAGCACAAGGTGTATCTTTACAATGTGAATGAAAATAGTCAAGGCCACAAATATAGTCATCATATACATCAAGATAGTATGATTAACATGCCAAATTTAATTACATCTCTCAGTCTAGCAGATAAGCACATGGAATATGCCACACTTAGAAAATAATTTTCACCTGCTCTTCTACTTCCCATTTGTACCTACAGTGCCTAATAACACATCAAGTCCTTTAAAGCCAAACCCTTGACAATCGTGAACCAAAAAAAACCTCCTGCAGAGCCATTTCTGACAGGACACAGAGCAAACTCAAGGCATGTGAAAGAAGACACATGATTGCAAAGCTCTGAACATTGCTCGCCTGCACTTCTCAGAGCTCCGAGTTTAAAAACATTACTAGAAACTTCAACTCCTTAATAAAATAATAAACAGAAAAATCATCTATAAAGAAAACATGTACTATATTTTCAGGCAAAATTTTAGACTAGAATTATATGTGAGAAAGAAACAAGAAGTTTTACCAAAACAGGTAAGAGGATTAAAAATTGAGGTTCTATTAGCAGTGAATATATATCAATTCTTTTTTTCACCGGGCATCACCATTTGGAAAAGAAGCTTCTCAAATCCAGTCCCCTTAAAACGACAAAAAACCTAAGTTTCTCTAAGAAAGTAACAAGTATGAGGCTATTCCGTAAAGCTCTCTCCCAGCTAAAAGAAAATGACAGTGGCAAGAAGACATGAAAAAGGCAGGTTTGGACTTCCAGGGCTTGCCTAACCTGAAATTGTTTCTATACAAAACCCCTTGCAAACTGTCTGCAACACACACCCATCTACAGACTGTCAATAAACAGGAATAAAAAAAATTGAAGTATTTTTCTTCCGTGACTTTAGGTCATACAGACAGTTATCCTTCTCCCACATCCATAGGGAATGTCATCGAAGAGTGCTTGGCGCTTTCAGTAGCTCCCCAAGAAAGCAGTCACTGCCTAGGATAATCATCCTTTTCTCATTTCCTTCTTTTCCAGGAATCAGCCCTTCCCAGGGAATTCACCTAATGCATGCAGACACACACACACTGGCTCTCTCACTGCAACAGCTGACGAATCCAAGGCAGGTAACCATCTTACAGAAACCCCTGCCATAACAGAGAAGCCAGGGAGCACTCCCAGCCTATTCCCAAGAAGATTTCCATTTTCTCATCCTGTGGGATAGACTTCAGACACACAACCCAACCAAGAAACCCAACACTAAAAGAACTGGCCCCAGCACTGCAGAAATCCACTTTCCATCATCATATAGCCCAAAAATCAGTGTCCTGTGCAGACACCCCTCATTCCCACATGCACACGTTTGCACGTGGCCTGGACCAGCGCAGAGCCAGGGGGGTTCCATCCCCCTGCCCAGAGCCTCCCCCTTTAGCCTTTTTTCCCTCAAAAAAAATTACTCTGAAGCAGCAGGACTCTGCCAATGCCATGTGTCCCATTCAATCCCCTCCCACTGCCCAGTCTTGTCTCCCCACAAGCCCAGGAGCTTCTTTCCACCAGGCTGCGATTCCCACTGTCCTTCAACAAGAGCCAGCAGCATTAAAGCTCCAAAAGATGAGCCTCCCAAATATCACCTACTCCCATAAGGATACTGCTTCTCTCCCCTTCACACACCTCTCCTGAAATAACCTTTAACCAAAACCAGCACCTGCTGATCTGCCAAGAGGAACGTCCTTAACCCCCCAAACACCTCTAGAGTCTCCACCCAGCCCTAACACCCACTTGCACACCCTTCCCCTCCAACCTGTTCTCAGTCTGATCTACTCCCATCTCCACATTAGTCCTCTCCCCACCCAGGAATTGGTCCCACACCCACGCTGTCCTCCTCTGTCCACTTGCTCCTCACTGCTCTCACCTGCTTCCACCTCCAGCCATACCCACACACAAAGCCTGCCCCCATTCACCCATCATCCTTAGACTTCCATCTACACAGTCCCCAAACCTAACCCTGCTGCCAAAAAAATATCCCCCCCTACCCACTCCCCTCCAGCCTTACTTTCTGTCCAGACCTACTAAAACTTAAACCCAACATTTTCCTGGCTCAGCAATCCATCACATCCAGACCCCCACTGATCCAGTGCCCTACAACCACATCCCTGCTCCTACACAGCCCCTGAGAGTCACAACTCATCACCAGTGACCCCTCTGCAACCCCAGGCAACCAATACCAAAAATTCAACCCCCTCAGAGGTGCCTTTCTGCATTACAAATATCCTGTACTCACCAACTGGGGCACTCAACACCCACATCCCATTGCTCCCAGACCTCCCCCAGGAAGCCCCAACCACTCACCTCCTCTGTGGACCTCCAGATCTAGCCTTCTACACTGTCACCCCATCACCCCATGCTGCCGTCACCTCTCAAGCCTGTCTCCGCACATCCACCTCTCCCTCTGCATCCAAATCCCTTCTGTCTCCCTGCATGGCTCCTGCCTACCCCTTTACATCCACATCCCACCTCACACTCTCATTGCCCTCACTCAGCCAGGGCCCCAGCCCCTATTGTCCCCTCAACACACTCCTATCCTGCTCTAACACCTGCATCCTTACCTTTATCATCACTTGGACCTGTCTCTCATCTTTATCATCACCTGAGTGTCCCTCACCGTCCCCTTGACCTGCCACTCACCTTTACTGTCACCTTTACCTGCCGCTCACCTTTAACCTCACCTGGTCCCGCCCCTCACCTTTACTGTCACCCGGCCCTTTCCCTCGCACCACGACCCTCCTGCCCTCACTCATCCCTGGACCCCCCTCAGCCTCCCACCCCCTCTGAGTGCCCAAACCTGCTTCTCGTACCCACCTCCCTAATTCCCTCAAGTGCTCCTTTGGGCAATCTGGCCCGGGCCACCGACCCATTCCTGTGTCCCCTCCTTTCTCCCTTGCCCCGTCCCTCACCCCCAGCCCTGCTGTGGCTGCCATACACTCCGCTCCATACCCAAACCAGTCAGACCCCCATACTGCGAGCCAACTCCTCACTCCAAACCAGCCCCTTACCTTTGAGCTACCCTTTCATCCCCGTACCCCAAACGTAACCCCTCACTCCTGAACCAGCCCCGAACACCGAACCAACCCCTTACCCAAACCGGCCCCTCAACCCCCATCCACAGCGACCCCACGCGTCCCCGCACTCCGTCCCCCACCCCAAGACAAGCCCCCGCCCCCCCGGGTCTCACCTGAAGCGCCCCCCGCAGTGCTGGCACTGGTCGCCCACCCAGCCAGGCTGGCACTCGCACTGCCCGGTGCCCGGCTGGCACCGCCCGCCGTTGGCGCACGGCTTGTCGCATTCCTTGGACACCGCCACCTCCTCGGCGGCGGCGCGGCCCAACACCAACAGCAGCAGCAGCGCCAGCAGCGGCGGCGGTGCCGGTGACCTCCCGCCCCGCCTGCCCGGTCCCCGCCGCGCCATCTGCGGCCGCTGCCGGGTCGGAGCGGGGCGGGCGGGGGGCGGCGGCACAACGCGGACCATCGGCCGCCGCGAGGCCTCCGCCGATCCCGCTACGGTGGCCGCGAGTGGGGGGAGAACCGGGGGGCGGGGCTAGTGACGTCACCCCCGCGGCCATGGCGGCGGGGAGGGGGCGGATCAGGGGATCACAGAGTCACAGGATGGTTCCACTAATTACAATCCCTAGTTTAGAAAGAGTGGAAGCAATCCTTGGTTAGGTCCTACGGCTGCCGAACTCTTCACTTAGGGGTGAGTTTCTCGTCTCAGCAAGTTTAACAAGCAGAGTTTAAAGCACACGGCAATTCCCAAACCATGAAATGGCACTTCCCAGGAAATTAGTCGATTTAAAATTGGGGTGTAAAATGAAAGCCCCTTTACTGCTCTCCATTAGTTAAATATTACAGGTCAGAAAGCAGCAGCTGGCACAGATACAGCACAAGCACTGCCCCCAGTTAAAGGAAGGCTAATGGGAGTAAGAGAATCACAGAATCGTTGGGATTGGAAAAGACCTCCAGGATCACCAAGTCCAACCTGTGACCCTCTCCCCCCCCTCCCCCACCTACCTTGTCAAACAGCCCAGAGCACTGAGTGCCACATCCAGTCATTCCTTGGACACCTCCAGGAATGGAGAACTCCACCACCTCCCTGGGCAGCCCCTTCCAATGCCTGACAACCCTTTCCGTGGAGAAATTCCTGCTGATGTCCACCCTGAGCCTGCCCTGGCCCAGCCTGAGGCCGTTCCCTCTCCTCCTGTCCCTGTTCCCTGCCAGCAGAGCCCGACCCCCCCCGGCTGCCCCCTCCTGTCAGGGACTTGTGCAGAGCCACAAGGTCCCCCCTGAGCCTCCTTTGCTCCAGCCTGAGCCCCTTTCCAGCTCCCTCAGCCGCTCCTGGGGCTCCAGAGCCTTCCTCAACTCTGTTCCCTTCCCTGGACACGCTCCAGCCCCTTAATGTTTGTCTTGAATTGCGGGGCTCAGGACTGCCCCCAGCACTGGAGGTGCCGCAGCAGTGCCGGCGCAGGGGCAGGCACTGCCCTGGGACGGAGCAGCCCTGTGCTGGGCTCCACTGCCCCCCATGGACTGCGGAAAGGGCTTGGCTGGGGGTCTGTCCCACCAGCATCCTGGGGATGTCGCCATTCCACAGGTGAGCCCAAAAAGGTCCCCTCAGAGGTGGGGTTGTGTCCCCCCTACCTCGGGAATGCTCCGCGATCACCCCACACACTGTGGGCCTGAGGCGTGGGGAGACGCTGAGGCTGAAGGGGAGGGAAAAGGAAATGTTCAAGGTGAGGCTGAATGGGGCTCTGAACAACCTAGGAAGCAATGTGGGAAGAGATTTTTCCGTGTGAGGGTGTAAGGCCCTGGCACAGGTTGCCCAGAGAAGCTGCAGTTGCCCCATCTCTGGGAGTGTCCAAGGCTGGGTTGGACAGGACTTGGAGCACCCTGGTCTAGTGGAAGGTGTCCCTACCTGTGGCAGGGGGTGGAATGAGATCAGCTTTAAGGTCCCTTCCAACTCAAACCACTCTGTGATTTTATGATTCTAATTGTGTAAGCAAAAAAAAGAAGATCTGAAAAAAAGGATACCGTCCTACGCTGGAAAACAAGCTAATGATCTCCAAGGATTTCTGGGTCTTAATTTCTAACAGCAAAGACCTCAGCAAGGAAGAATAAAGAATTTAAAAGTCATCCTCTTCTGAATTTGTGGGCAAAGCAGCAAACTCTGCTGGACACACAGCAAGGATGTCCTTTGCAGCACGAAGGGTGACAATTTCAGACCTTTCATTTTCAACAGAGTAAAAAAGGTGTGAGAAAGTTGACAGTGTTTGGAGTTTTTGGGTAACTGTTACCTTTGGTCTGTCTCCAGCAATATGATTGTGTTTGGACTTACAGAAATAGTTTTGAGTGAGGAAAGATTCAACAGCTGAGAATTTATTACTAAAAGAAATAAAAGGGAAAAAGATCCTATTCACATTTTTCCCTCTAAAAGGGTCACCATGGTTTAGGTGCAGCAATGCAAAGACAGCAGACTAGGTGGAAATAGCCAATTCACCACATTTCAATAATTCATTTGTGTTTAGAAATTCAAATGTTAGTTACCTGTCTGAGGAAGATTCTCAGTGGGAGCCTTAGTGATTTCTGTGTGAGTTACTGGGATAATGACGGGTGTCGAGCAGATAGGAAAGAAAACAGTCTAAAGACTGGTTGGCTTTTTTTGTCAGTCAATTATCTCTAACAAAACCGTTGCTCAGAGATTTTGCCTTTTCTGCTTGAGGCCTTAAGAAGGAGGATGAAATCTTGGGTTTAGTTTAGAACTGCTGTGATGGGCTGACCTGGTATTCAAAGGCAACATAAAACCAAAAAAGTGTGAGTGATGAGAAATAGGTTGCAAATCCCTTGTAGGCTATACAGAAATGGAGGCACACAGAGGCTATTTCTACATACATCTATATTCCTGGGACACAGAGAACTGCCAGCATGCCCTGAATCTGTGGATTCAGATACCCAGTAATTTCCCAAGGTGCTGCCAGAAAAGCCAGTCTGGCTCTGAGAATCAGCCAGTTCATGATACAGGCAGTGCATGACACTGCTCTCTGGATTGTCACTGTAGTGGGGTGACCCTGGCTGGACAGCGGGTGCCTCCCAAAACTACTCTCACTCCCCTCCTCAGCTGAGCAGGGAAAGAAAATACAATGAAAGGGTCATTGTTGGGATAAGGGCAGAGAGCGATCACTCACCAGTTACTGTCATGAGCAAAAGAGATTGAGGAAATCAGTTTAATTTATTACCAATCAAATCAGAGCAGGGCAATGAGAAATAAACCCAAATCTTAAATCACTTTTCCCCCACCCCTCCTTTCTTCCCAGGCTCACTTTCCCTCCTGATTCTCTACCCCCTCATTCAAAGTGGTGCAGGGTGACAGGGAATGGGGCTGTTGTCAGTCCAGCACACGTTGTCTCTGACACTCCTTCCTCCTAAGGGGTTGGACTTCTCACACTCTCCCCCTGCTCCAGCTTGGGCTTCCCATGGTGTCACAGCCTCCTTCAGACATCCCCATGCTCTGGCATGGGGTGTCCATGAGCTGCAGGGAGGACTCTGCACCCCCATGCCCTCCATGGCTCCATCAGACATGGGGGGAAGCTCCAGCACCTCCTAACAGGAGTCACCCCCGTGTCAAAGCTTTGTCACCCAAACCCAGCACAGTCACACAGGTGCTGGCATAAGTTGCTCCCACCAAGGGATGCCAAAAGGTTCCAACCAGTGGAAGCATTTCTGGCATGGCTCTAAAACACTACATGGATTAGCCAGATATAGCCAGCTCAGGGCTGGGGTTGGCATCTACTGTCAAATATTACCCCCATCCTCTACTTTGTCTCTCCTCACATCTGTTTGTGTTCACTTGAAGTTATGAGTGATGACAATACTTATATTTTCACAACATCTGCTCCCCCCTTTCTTGCCAAACATAGCTCGCTATTGCACAAAAAACAGAAAGTAAAAACATTGATTAAGAGTGCAAATAAACTTGGAGAAATTTTTCCCATCCTAGATATCAGTTGAATTTCTCCTCATTGGTGTCAGATTTGGCGAACTGCTTCTGTGCTCAACAGTTTATGTGGATTTTTATCCAGCTAGGCAGATAAAGCACAAGATGCCATCCATCCTTAGATCTCTCCCCATCCTTTTCCCAACAGCAGTTCCTTAAAAGTCATAGAATCACAGAATCACAAAATGGTTTGGGTTGGAAGGGACCTCAAAGCTCATCTCATTCTAATGCCCTGCCATAGGCAGGGACACCACCCAGTAGAGCAGATTACTCCAAGTCCTGTCCAACCTGGCCTTGAATGCTTCCAGGGATAGGGAAGCCCCAACTTCCCTGGGCAACCTGGGAAATTAGCAATTCAAAAGGTTTTTGCAATTGGGGAATCAAAAGGTTTTCTACCAGATAACTGGAATTATTATATCTGTGCAGTGACTGATGGTTGTTTTTTATCAAGCAAACTTTAAATTTCTTTTAAAAGGGGTTAAGAAGGATCATCCAGTGAATGAGAACAGGAGGAGAGTTCTGACATCACAATAAACCAACAGCCCAGCTAACAGAGCATTCATCAGCTGCCTGTGGCCAATCTCAAATACTTGGGAAAAGAGTAACATCTCTGAGTGTTGTACAAGAGAAGAAATCCTTTCCTAACCTTGTTAGTGATCACAGTGTGCCCTCCCTGGCACTGTCTGCATCAAATATTAGCTGTGGGAGATAATTATTATTAAATTAACTTCAATCTGTTTCATTTTAACATGCAAAAATATTTCATAATGTGATGCCATGAAGATTTTTTGCCTTTTCTTTTATACCCCTGTTATACCTTTTTACAACTCCTGTATTCTTAGTGCTTTTTGCCTACGTTCTTGGCCTTGTTTGTTCAGCTGGAAGACTAAACATTTTAGAAGCTTCGTAGCCAGGGATCAGTGTGCCCCAGACCCCAAGGTCCTCTCCAGAACACATTCTGTAAACCAAGATAGAACCATCCAGGAGAAGGTTCCTTGGGGAGGGGGGCTCACTCGAGCCTCTCATTGGGGGATCTTTGATAGATATGCTAATTAGTAAGAGCTATAATGATATACCAGATCTTTTGGGGGTGTGCATTGTGGGGTGCATTTCGGTGCATTCAACCTGGACGTGTACACCTAAGGATCCTTAAAATAAATACCAAGGTAAAATCTCTTTTCCCTTCTAAACGTGTTTGACTCTTGATTTTAAGACCAGGAAAAGGCATCAATAGATGTACTAGAATGGTTAAAACACCCTTTCCTGGAAACAGCAGGACAATGGTGTTTTTGCAAACTACACGTAGGGAGGGGATTGCCTTGAGGGATAGAAAAGCCCTGTGTATCACGGCTAAAAACATAACATCATCAGAGCAACACTTCAGTGACTGATCTCTGCTCTCTGGTGACCAGGGACAGGACTAAAGGGAATGGCTGAAGCAGTGTCATGGAAGGTTTAAGTGAATGTTAGGAGAAGATTTTTCCCCCAGAGGGTGGTCAGACACTGAGCAGGCTCCCCAGGGTTTGTCGTGGCCCCAACACTGCCAGAGCTCCAGTAGCGTTTGGACAACGCTCTCAGGCACAGAGTGGGATTGTTGGGGTGTCCTGTGCAGAGCCAGGGGTTGGACTCAATGATTCTTGTGGGTCCTTTCCCACTCAGGCTACTCTATTCCATGATATTCTATGACTCACACAACTTTATGCAGTATGAAAAATAACCGATTCAACAGACGTTTCCATGGACATTGATTTTAGACAACTGTAAAAAAGCAAGTACAACAAGCAAGTACCACCAGCACTGAATTAGGTCTGGAATGAGGAGTTACACTCACCTCTGTTCACTCTTGCTGCCAAACTTTTATGGCCCCATCTGTTGTCGTTACATGTGCAGTTGAATCCATATTTACTCGGCACATATTTGCTCAGTATATAAGCCAAGGTACTACCCACTTCATATGCCCAATGACAGGATAGCTGGACATGCTAATTAATGAATTGGCCTCTGGGGTGAAATTATGTCCACATTAAGAAGATTCACGTTGATATTAATAAGGTTATCATTGCTGATGGCTGAGTCATGGTTGAGCTGGGTATCACAGACATGTAAACAGTGGATCTGCCCTAGGAGGCTGGTTTAATGGTATGTTTATCAAAATGGATCAAGTTGTGGTGATATCAGGGGTCAAAAATCACATGAAACCATAACCATAATACTGCATTAGACAGGCTTTTTATCTTCTGTTGAGATGAGCTCACAGGAGTCCTGAATTTCAGAAATAACTCCCTAGCCAAGGGCCTGGAATCGGCTCTTTCCAATTATCTTGTAACCCAGCAGTGCCAGTTTTTCTACTCCTCACCTAACCTGCTGTTTCCACCCATTACATCCTCTGTCCACATTCCCAAATCCTCAGCACCTTGCACCCTGTCTCTTCTGTTGAAGGTCCTTCCACTTTCCCCAAAACTCCTCTTTCTTTGGTGCTTTGCCTCTGCAGCACCAGTGAAGTCTAAATCTGAACGTGATCATGCCCAGACCAAAATATATTCACTTGAGATGCTTGTTTGCTACCCGTGGAGGTGTAGCAAATGCATGAGGCAACTCTACACATAAAAACTGCCATGTAGTCTTATCATAAAATCCTGGAATGGTTTAGGTTGAAAAGGACCTTAGAGACCATCTTGTTCCACCCCCTGCCATGGGTGGGGCTCCTAGACCAGATTGCTCCAAGCCCTGTCCAACCTGGCCTGGAACACTCACAGGGATGGGGCAGCCACAGCTTCTCTGGGCAACCTGTACCAGGGCCTCGCCACCCTCACAGGGAAGAATTTTTGTTAATATCTACTCTAACCTGCCCTCTGGCAGTGGCACAGATATTCCCCCTTGTCCTGTCATTCCAGGCCCTTGTTCAAGGTTTCTCTCCAGGTCTCTGGTAACCCCTTTGGGCACTGGAAGGTGCTCAAAGGTCTCTCAGGAGCCTTCTCTTCTCCAGGCTGAACAGCCCCAACTCTTCCTTCAAAACACTCACTGGGTCATTTGAAGGACTTGTTTCATTTTTTTTTTCCTCTCCAGATTTCCTGCAAACAACTCATCCTTGTTTTGTTTTGGTTCCCTCAATCCTGTCCCAGACCTCACACTGGCACAAGCCGCCCTCATACCAAAGAGCTTTTTCACCCAAGTTCCTGAGCTGATAAAAATGTCAGAACAGCAGGAGTAAGCACAGAAACCCTCTGTTTTCTACCCACCCAACTGGAAATCCTGCTATGAGCATGTTTGAAAACAAAAATCCAATTTTTAAGCACATTTAGGTATAAATTCAGAGTTTGCCAGGGGTCTAGTTTGATCTCTCTTTTTCCTTTATTTAGATGTGGATGGCCGAAGGTCCTTTGAAGAAGTGCTTAATAAGGGAAGAAATATAGTAACTCAAGTGCTGCCGGGAACAAAGGTCTGAGAGATTTGCCAGCACAATAATGATGAATAGCAGAAAAATAACTACATCTGCACTGTTGCTTTAGATTTTTAGGATAGGGGAAAACTAGTAATAAAACTTTATTGAAGCACAGAAATTGGGAGAGAAAATTAAGAACAGTGCACTCTTCCAAAGCTGTTGTGGACACAGTGGTTAGTGAGACTGTGAAAACCTCATGTGGACTTGGGTTATGTGCAGGGCCCTGGAAGAGCTCTAAAGATTACAAAAGTTTGGGTCTTGGTTTTCTATGTAATTCAAAATAAACAATATTTCATAGGATCATAGAATGTTTTAAGTGGGAAGAGACATTAAAGATCTTATGTAGCATCAGGAAGGCTGCTGAATCCATCCAGGTTCGGCAAAAAAGTATCTCAGTGGCCAAGTTACTTGCAGTGTATCTGCTCTGTCTCTTTCTTGTAGTTTTTCTATTTTGAGGTCATGTCTTGAAAGAGATTCACGGAAAGATTTGACCCATTTATCTTTGTCTGATTTTAGGGGAAGATGTGCAGGCTCTGAAGGGCAGCATCTGATGGCCTCAAGTTGGGTAACTATGAAACCAAAGTATCTGTTTGGGAAAATGTTGATTTGTATAGACCAGGTACTAAAGTTAGGGCCAGACCTGGGAATTGTGGCTCCCAGCCCAGAGCCATAATCTCTTTAAAACCACTCCTCCAAAGTCCTGGCATATTTTGAGATAACCTCCAGCTTAACAACAAAAATCAAAGTATTGTATAAAGAACAAAGAGAGAAAAGCAAAAAAAAAAAGTCAAAAGAAAGTAACTTGCATGTCTTGGGAACGGAAAAATAATTTCAGTGAGCCATCTCTGACAGATATTTTTTGAAAATAACACAAAATAGTAAATTTTCTGCAGGAAGGAAGTCAGCTACATGCTCAAAGCATGATATTTATAAAAAGAAGGGCTGTGTTTGCAAGCAACTCTTCTGCATAGACAAATCATCCAGTACCAGCCTGCTCTCTGGAAGGAGTATGTTAACTACATCAGCCTTTTTTTCAAGCATGGAGCAAAGTCCCAAGTGTAGCAAGTAATTGAAAGATCGATGGCCAACAATAGCAAGTCAGATGCAGTCTGGGGAGAGCCTGGATGCTGTATAAATAGCTCTGTCTCCCTCCTCCCTTCCAACACGGAGCCCAGCAATAGGATAACGAAAGGCATTCAGAGTCACCAAAAGATATTCAGAGTCACTGCTGTAGCCAGGGATAATGTGACCCTCCCCACATTCAGCTGAGGGAAGGGGTTGAAAAGAGAGGAGCTGCTGGCATTATTGAGGGTGTTCTTGGGAGGAAAAAAGGGAGGTAAGACAGTTTTGTATATTCAAAGCCAAACCCCAAAAAAACCAGCGAAGACAGGCTGCACATTGTTCAGGGCTACACTAGATGTTCTGCGTTTCTCACAGAGAGGCATCTCTGCTGCATCTGATCTCAGCTACTCCCTGCTCTGATGTCGGGTCTGGGGGAGCAGCTGGTGCCCATGGTGGTTTGGTAGAGCAAGAGCCCTGGCAGCCCCATGATGGGTGCAAGACTCACCCCGCTACCATCCCAAGGATGCAGACAGGCAGGCAGATGGTGCCGCATATGTTTGAGGAGGTTTCACCTCCCCTGGAGAGATTTACTGATGAGGAAGAGGAGGAAGGGAAGGAGATGCTATTGCATTCGTGCCTCCCCTTCCTCTCCTCTTCCCCACCTCATTTGCAGAGGCTCCAGAAGCGCAACACTTCCTTTCCTCAGCCCTTTCTGTTGGGAGTTGAGCAGTGCTGCCCAACCCTCACTGACGCAGCTACAAGGAAACGTGATTGCTGCTCTTGACATGCAGCCTAGCACTGGCTGACTCACATATCTGGGGTGGAAACACCTTCCCCAATCAGCCCCTGGTACCGCCATTCCTGTGGCGTTTTTTACTTTCTGGGAACAGGCATGGCCCCATCAGAGAGACTATGGGGAGGTCAGGCATCGCTCCAGGGATGCAGGTGTGTTTCTGGCTGCTGCACAGACAGACCCTGTGCAATACCCAACCTCTGCTGGGTGCAATTCCACTACCAATTCTCTCTCCTCTGGCTCACATATCAAGTTGCTTCCTTCCAGCTCTTGGAAAAGATGTTGGAATGGTATTTGCTCTCTGGGAGAAGATACTAAGCTCCATTTTCTCAGCTGCTTGAAGCCTTAACCACCTTCCCTGGCTACAGCCAGGGAAACGGCAGTGGCAGGAGACACCAACCTTAGGCTCCACAGCTGTTTTGGTGACTCCCTGTCAAAAATCTCTGCTGGAATGTACACCTACTTCTTGCCAGGGGATGAAGCAGGGCTGGCTGAGGTTGCTTGGGCACCCGCCTCTTGGCTGAAGCTACAAAACTCCTGACATGGCTGTACCTGAAAACACACTGGTAAAAAGCCAATCAGTGCAAACTCCTTTCTACGGTTCCCAACAAAAACAGCCTCAGGGCTCCACATCTTCAGCTCCACAGAGCTCAGGCTGGTGGCCTTTCAGTGTTGTGCTGTGTTGCTGGTCTACCAGCTCTCCATTAGCTCTTGTGTAGGACTCGATGGAGCTATTGGAAACATGACTTCATGCTGGAGAAAAGAGAGACCATCAAAAAGTTACAGACTCTGAAAGCATGTCCAGAAAAGGGAAGAGAGCTGGGGAAGGGTCTGGAGCATGTCTGATGTGGAGCAGCTGCGGGAGCTGGGGGTGCTCAGCCTGGGCAAAAGGAGGCTCAGGTGGGTCCTTCTGGCTCTCTGCAACTCCCTGACGGGAGGGTGCAGCCAAGTGGGGGTTGGACTCCTCTCCCAAATAACAAGTGACAGGACAAGAAAAAGTGACCTCAAGTTGTGCCAGGGGAGGTTCAGGTTGGATATTAGGGGAAATTTCTTCATGGAGAGGGTTGTCCAGCCCTAGCACAGGCTGCCCAGGGCACTGGTAGAGTGTCCATCCCAGGAGGGATTTAAAAGACCTGTGGATATGGCACTTGGGGACACGGGTTAGTGGTGGCCCTGCCATTGCTGGGGTGGCAGTTGGACTCAATGGTCTTGGAGCATTTTTCCAATTTTAATGACTCTGTTATTCTATGAAAGCACAAATACCCTCATCCTAACATTTACAAGAACAGAAATGCCTGAATGTAACATTTGGGCTCTAGTCCATCAGTAGCACATTGCTTCTCAAAGCTTATTGCTTTTCATACAACCCCCTCAGTGGTGATGCCCCTGAAGTTTCTTGCACCTTGCTTGCTCTCAGCCGGGTTTATACTAGAGGCTGTTGTGGCAGAAGTGCGCTGAATCTGTATGTTCGTGGCTGAGGAATGGGAATTACGTGTCAAATTATATTGTCTTGCATTTCTTATATCTCATCCTTGAGATGTCTTGCAAACTGCACAGCACACCAGTACCATAAAGCTCTAGGATTTGGGGCATTGCTTGCTCAGCCTTGGAAGAACTTGCCTGAAGGGAGCTCCAGCTTCCTACCAGTCAAATACCATCAGCTATAGGAGAGCTGCTCCTTTTTCATAGTATAATACTTCACCTCTGCTCTGGAGACAGGCTGCGAGAGTTGGGATTGTTCAGCCTGGAGATGAGAAAGCTCCAGGGAGACCTTTGAGGCATTTCCAGTGCCTGGAGATATTGAAGAACCATCTGGATGCCGTCCTGTGCCATGTGCTCTAGGATGATCCTTTCTGAGCAGGGAAGTTGGACCAGATGACCCACTGTGGTTGCTTCCAACATGACCAGTTCCAAATATTCTGTGAATGAAGGGGCTCCAAGACAGCTGGAGTGGGACTTGGAAAAATGGCCTGGAGTGACAGAAAAAGGGGAACAGATTCCCACCAGCAGAGAGCAGGTTAGATTGGCTATTAGGAAGAAATTGCCCACAGAAGCTGTGGCTGCCCCTGGATCCCTGGCAGTGCCCAAGGCCAGGCTGGACACTGGGGCTTGGAGCACCCTGGGACAGTGGAAGGTGTCCCTGTCCATGGCAGGGGGTGGAATTATATGGTCTTCAAGGGCCCTTCCAACTCAAACCATTCTGTGATTCCATGATTCTGCAAGTAACATTAGTACTGGAGCAGCAGCATTCAGCACTAAGAGTGACCTGGGCAGGCTGCTGGCTTCCCTGGGTGAAGTTATGCTGGTTTAAATCAACTTAATAACTGGCTGGGGACTGTGTTGGCAGAACATATGCAAACCCTGTTGTTCAGCCACCTTGGGCTAAATTAGTTTCCTCAGCCATGTAATCTCTGAGATACAGAGCCTCACATTTATAGAAAGTTTATGAAACTACACTTTATCCAAACTTTTATCCATGGACTCGTCATTAAGAGAAGGACTGGTCCGGCTGACTTCTGTGGGAGGGGATGGATGTGTAGTTAAACTGGTGCCTTCAACTGAAGAAGAGTGGAACTTCCCCATGGGCTGGTCTGTGGGCTGTTGAAACAGCACACAAGGAACTTGGGTTTTAGATTATATCAACACATTTTTCTTCCTCCTATCGTGACAGGCCAAACCAGTAAGGAGTTACTGATTTTACGTTGAAACCAGTTCTCCAAACACCTCTCCAAAATAGTTGGGCAAAGTATAATTGAGATAATAGAGACCAGGATAATAACAGCATTGAAGCAGGTATTTTGCTAGAGGTTGCATGAATAGCACTGGAGGGTAGGAAATGCCTAAAAGAGGGGGATGGACATACAGAGAACACACAAATACAGGGATGAATTCTTATGGGTGAAGAAAGCAGAACTGTGGAATCACAGAAAAATTGAGGTTGGAAGAAGTCACCTGGTCCAACCCTCTCCCCTTCCACCAAGCAGCTCAAACCACCTTGGAGAAATATTTGGAGCTTGAAGATAAATGACTAGTCAACACCTCTGAGCACTAAATCAAGATTAATAGTTTCATGCAATTTAACTGCAGTACAGCTGCAGATGCCTATATATTACAGGGCTTAACAGGGGATTAAACCAATTTAAGGAGTGAAAGAACCTTGGAAGCATGTTCGTTCCTCCCTTGGTAGAGACGGTGTAACTCCATCAGGAGGAGTACCACCAGGGCGTGGGTTTTGGGTGGCACAGAGAGAGGAGGAATAAACTGCTGACCTGCAGATCCTTTGCCCCACTGGGTGAGTCATTGCAAAATCTGGGTGCGAGGGCAGAGGGGTCATGAGGAAAGGGAGAGAGAAGTGAACAGAGTAGGAAACAGATGCTACCGTACAACTGCTTTGTGTAGGATTTATGACAGGTAATGGAGTCAGAGGCAAGAAGGGACCATTAACTTATGGAGGCTGTCTTCCTACATTTTGGTTCCATCCTGTTTCCTGAGGTGCAGACTGTACTCCTACTCCATTCGCAGACCCAGAGGGTCTCACATCTCTGGGCTCCTAGGTTGTACTGGAAAAGCTCGGCTCTGTGGCACAATTTTGAGTGATGGCCACTGCAATTTGAGACCTGTGCGGCTGTTCAACAAAGCAGAACATTTGGCTCCAGAAGGAGATTGCTGTGGAATCCCTTGGGAGGAAACAGTTTTTCATTATAATCCAGGAAGGTCTGGGGGGCTGGATTTCTTTTTTTTTTTTTTTCCCCTGTTTAAATGAATGTGGCTTAAATGTAAAAGGTTGTGATTTATGAAATAAATATAGAAAAGTTTTTTGTCATTTCTTCCACTACTTTGAGCTCTCCTCAGCATGATCATGTGAGTGTCCAGTCTGAGCAAAGACAGATGAAGAGGAAAGGTGGGAGGCAAAGGAGTGGGGAAAAAAACACCCCCAATTCAGCACAACTGCAAGTGCAGGTTCACAGCTATTGGGAGATGATGAGACACCTGCCAAAACAAGAAATGGTGGTTTAGAAAGAGCAGAACTGTCTTGTGCAGACTCAGAATCTACCCTGAGCACACAAAACTGGCTGCTGCTGTGTTTGAGAATGCAGATGGAAAACAGAGCGGGCTCTTCCACAGCGAGACAAGCCCCAGGGGTGTCTTTATAACAGGATTGTGTGTTTTAGAAATAACATTGGATAGAATCATTTTCTGGGAATCTGTGAGTCAGCTTGTGTTTGGTACTGACAGATAAATATACTAATAAGCACATGGAATAATACCCACCTTGAAGGAACAGCCTCAGCTGCTGATATGAGCAACACGTTTGCTAACAAAGTGCAGAGATTGACATTAGGAAGTCGTTGTGTTTAAGTCCTGAACAGTCAGGGAGAGCCAAGAAATGCATTCCTTGGCTGAACTGTGCTCCAGAACATGAGTAAGTGATGGCCTTTCTGGAGCCTCAAATGCCATCTTTGCTCCAGGCCAGAAGTGCTGCATGGGCTCCGGGTTACTTGATATTTTATGGATAGCACTGCCTCTGTCCCAAAGGGTGGGACTCACCTCACTTGGCCTGTGAAACTGGCAGCAACTGGAAGATGCTTAGATGAGATTTCAGAAAGAAATTCTTCCCTCTGAGGGAGTTAAGGCACTAGTACAGGTTGTCCAGAGAAGCTGTGGCTGCCCCATCCGTGGGAGTGTTCAAGGATGGGTTGAAGTAACCTGGTCTAGTGGAAGGTGTCCCTGCCCATGGGAGAGGGTTGGAATGAGGTTGTCTAAGTGCCCTTTCACTCCAAACCATCCTGTGATTATGCCTTCTTCTGAGGCTGTCCCAGAGGTTTTTTCTGTAGTCAGTAGAGAATTGATCAGAAGTTTGGGGCACCTCTCTGATGGGGAAAGGCTGAGGGACTTGGAATTGTTCAGCCTGGAGAAGAGGAGGTTCCAGAGAGACCTTATTGCAACCTTTCAGTACTTCTAAGGGGGCCTGTAAGAAAGATGGGTACAAACGTTCAAAGCAAATTTTGTCTTTGAAACAGGAAATCAAAATTCTGCCGTGCTTTGGTCTGCAGATGAGTGTGAGTGAGATCCAATTACTGTTGTGTTTGGAAAGCCTTTAGAGACCCAAGAGAGAGTACACACCACAGGGCTGCAATGCAGATATCCATGTACAGCAGCTCAAGAAAATCTGTAGATTTCTGCAGTTCATAGAATCCCAGAATCATGTCATTCCAATCCCCTGCCATGGGCAGCATTACCTTCCACTAGACCAGGGTGATGCAAGCCCTCTCCAGCCTGGCCTTGAACATTTCCAGGGATGGGGCAGCCATACCCTCTCTGGGCACCCTGTGCCAGGGCCTCCCCACCCTCACAGGGAACAATTCCTTCCCAATATCCCATCTAACCCTGCCTTCTGTCAGTGGGAAGCCACTCCCCTTTGTCCTGTCCCTCCAGCCCTTGTCCACAGCCCCTCTCCAGCTCTCCTGGAGCCCCTTTAGATTCTGAAACGTGAGGAAGGTCTCCACAGAGCCTTCCCTTTTCCAGGCTGGACACCCCCAGCTCTCCCAGTCTGTCTCTAGAGTAGAGGGGCTCCAGCCTGTAACATGCGTGTTAGACATCCTCATATACTTACCAGATGCGTTTTCAGGGCCTCAGCTGAGATCAGAGGTTTGGTGTGTAGGATGTCAAGCAAAGCAAAAAATGTCTTCTGCAGGAAGCTCAGAACTGAGCAGCAGGAAGGACTTGGCCAATGGAGGAGCCAAGCAAAGAAGGCGAGAGGAATGATGAGCACAGAACTGAAGAGCTGTGATTTTTGCAGATTTCAGCAAGAGGTGACCTTCCAGGCACTGTGGGGGCATTTCACGGGCAAGATTGAGGAGCAACTTAAAGAAAAAGCAGGCAAAAATGTCAGATTCTGAGGGCTGCAAAAGGCTGCAGCTATATGGAGAACAGAGTTATAGTTGCAAAGGTGCTCTGTTTGGTGCAGGCTCAGACTGTGAGGCAGGGGAAGGATGGAGTCACATGGACAATGTGTTTGAGCCATTGCTGCTGGCAAGATGATGCCAGCAGCAATGGAGGAGTACCAACATGCTCTTGGAGAAGTGTCATAGATAACCCAACTCCTCAGACCACCTTTCAACCCTTTGGCTCACACAGAAATCTCATGACCATGTAAAGTGTCTCTTTTTCACAATGAGCCCCATTTTACTTTTATTACTTTTTCACTCTCCATTTGCTCAGAAATGAATGGATTACCTTTGGAGTAAAATAGCAAGAAATAGGTGATTCACCTGCACACAGAACTCAAGGTAAAGAGTGAGGAGCATGAGGGGAAAATAACTCACCTTGTGATGAGAGGAATTATGAGTGGGAAGCGGGAGGTAAAGAATGTAAATTTTCATGCTGGAGTAATTTTAGCGACACACAACAAGCACCTTGCCATAATTAAGTGCTAAGAAATAACAACCTACCATTAAGTGATCACATTATAGTCTCAACAGTGATCATGTAGCAGCCTCGATATCCATGGTGTCAAACCAGGATATTCACAGGAGGATTAATGAGCAGCTAAAACATGAAAGCTCCTCGCCAGAAGGTTTTCTCCAGGAAGTGCCTGCAAGCTCAATTGTTGTTATTTAAATAAACAGAACAGCATTATTGAATATGAACATTTTTATATTGTCTTATAAAAATGTCAGAATAAAGGTGAAGAGGAAGTATTTTACAGCAAATATCCAGAGGAAAACCTGTTTTCTGCATTATATGCCACAGCTTTACACCCCAAACTCCCTAATTTGCCTACAGATACCATGCTGTGATCTGTGCTTTCTGACACTATTTTAGGGAGTCCCCTGCCCTGGAGAAGGGTTATTTCATAGAATCATGAAATGGTTTTGTTTGGAAGGGGCCTTAAAGATCACCTAGTTTCTAAACCCCTGCCCTGGGAAGAGATGCCACTCACTAGATCAGGTTGCTCAGGGCCCTTGATTTCTTCTAAAGCTGTTTTGTGAGGAACATTAATATATCATTCTCATTTCTATATTCTTTTTCCTGGTGTGAAAATATATTCACCTTCTTCTGCCCAAGCTCACAGAGCATGACAAACTCCTGGCTGGTGGCTAGAAAAGTTGCAGAAGCTTCCAAGGAATACCTAATCCAAAATTGGGATTGCTGGTGTTACTTTCCTCAGCCTGGTATCTCATATTAGAGGAAAAGGATTAAAAAGGCTTAGAGGGGGTAACTGGTCTTGTGTTTGGATGAGAATCACTGTGAAGATGGTGATTAAATGCTCCGCTGTCTGTTTTTAGAGGATTTGCCTTGTGGGAGGTGATCCTATAAAAGTCACCTGTCTACCTAGGAAGTGCTGATGGCTGATAAAGAGGCAAGGCAGGAGGGTGGATGAGGGTGACTCAGGAGCCAGGTGCTCTCAGGGAAATGAACTCTCTTTGTAGACACTGAGATAATGAACTTGTTTTAGCCTCTGTCATCCAGGACTGAGTTCTGTTACATGAGCTCAAACTCCACTTAGGAGACAGTGGTAGAGACTTCACATGGGGTGAAGCCATGGGATTTCATGGATCGTTGGCCACCTCTTGTCTCCAGAGGGAAACTAACATCAGATGGGTGGAGAAACCACTGAACCAGCATCAGTGGAGATGACTGCATGCAGGAGTGACAACCACTTAGAATCACAGGATGGTCTGAGTTGGAAGGGAGTTAAAGGACATATGGTTTAACATCCCTCCCATGGGCAGGGATACCACTCACTAGATCAGGTTACTCAGGGCCCCATCCTGCCCACCCTTGAACACTTCAAGGGATGGGACCATGCAAAACCTTGTTGGGAGAGCTCAAGATATGAACTGGAAAATCTCTTCACTGTGCCAGTGCTGCTCCTCGGTAGGCCTGCACATCAGAGAACCTGTTTCTAACATGTGAATCTTGAGAACCTCGCCCTTCGGCTGCCCTGACCTAGGTGTATGCTCCCCAAGCCACACAGGCTACCAAGTTGGGATTGTTCATCCCAGACAGTTCAGGTCAGCCTCCCTTTGGCCTGTCTCCACTACAGGGTGACAGAATCAGGACTAAGAACCTGCAGATGGATAGAAATTGGCCTGTCAAGTCCTCTGCTTTCCAGCTTCTTCACTGCTGAATTAAACCAAGCTACATGTGAGCAAATTCACAGAGAGCATCCCCAGAGCTCTGTCAGCAACCAGAAATCACAGATGCTCCCAGACATCTTCTCTATCCCTCACATCTTCTGTAATTATCCAGAGGATCTGTCCATCCCACTGGCATGACTGTTTCTGCACCAAATGCCTGGATCAAACCCACAAGTAGCTTTTCCAGGATTAGATTATTAGATATTCGATACTAAGAAGATGTTCTTTACTATAAGGATGATGAGGTCCTGGCACAGGTTGTCTAGAGAAGCTGTGGCTGCCCCATCCCTGGGACTGTCCAAGGCCAGGCTGGACAGGGCTTGGAGCAACCTGGGATACTGGAAGGTGTCCCTGCCCGTGGCAGGGGGTCAGAACTGGATGGTCTTTAAGGTCCTTTCCAACCCAAATCATTCCATGATTTTATGAAGGCTGCAGGTCACCTGCCCTTGGCACAATGCATCACAGTCCCATGACTTATCACATAAATTTACTTTTGGCATCCAACTCTCAGATGCCAGAGGTCTTGCAGACACAGTATAAAGCCCTGTACTTTCCCATCTCCTCCTGATTACCCAGCTCTCTGATGCTAGCAGGAGCACACTGCAGTCTACTCCAGCTAGCACCACCAGCCCCAGCAACCTTCTTTCCTTTCCAGCTTGCAAAAGCCAGGCTACAGCACCTCAGGTGTCCAGAAATCCCCCTGTTCGCACACAGAAGACTGTCCCCTCTGTGCCTTGCACTTACCCTTCCCCAGGTGACCCCAGCCGCCATCAAGTTCCAGCAGTTTCTCTTTGAAGGATTTTTGTGCAGTATTAAATCAAGTGCACAAACAACTGGGAACACAGCCTTTTCCACCAGGAAATGCCCTTGAGAAGGCATTGGCTCTTACCACATTCACAGCCTCACAGCATCTGGCAGAGCCCTTGTCTTCCCCAAAATGCACTCAGCTGCTTCTGAATGGGAAGTGCTATAGGGAGGCAAGGTAAAAATTCATTGTGTGGGATTTGGTTTCTTTCTGGCATAGTCGGAAGAGAAGAAAGGAATGAAAAGGAAAAGCTTAGTGAAATCAGACTTGGCTTTCCAGAGCAGAGTATCTGAGTACCTCACTTCTGCGTCCGAGTGCCTCACTTCCCTGCCACATTCCCAGAATTCAGCCAGCTCAGCTCTTGGCTCAGCTCAAGATGGAGGCTGACAAATTCCTTCCTGGGAGTGTGGCGAGGCCCTGGCACAGGGTGCGCAGAGAAGCTGTGGCTGCTCCATCCCTGGAAGTGTCCAAGGCCGGGTTGGACAGGGCTTGGAGCACCCTGGTCTAGTGGAAGGTGTCCCTGGCCATGGCAGGGGGATGGAACTGAATGATTTTTAAGGTCTCTTCTAACCCAAACCATCCTGTGATTTTATGATTCTATGATCTGACATGTAAACACTGTCAGGACAGCAAACAAGAAACTTCAGGTTTTGAAATATGGCTTTGAAGCTTTGTCATTCTTCAGTCCCCAGTGCAGGATTTTTGGTGCAGTGGCTTCTGCTCCGAGCGATTTCCCACTCCAGCGAACAGGCTGGTTACTGCAAGGCAGGAGCACAATATATCTGCCCATAACAGCTAAATTGGTCTGAGCTCTACAGAGCTTATCAGCCATGAAAATGCCCCTCCTTGCCATCCTAGAAGAATTCACTTTAAAGATGAGAGACATTCTCTTTTGAGTCTGGTCAAAAGGGTAGGATGCCTTTCAGGGGGATTTCAGCTCATCCTTGGGAGCATTTCATGCAGTCAGAGAGCTCAGAGCTTTCTCTTAACCCTCTCCTGGAGTAAGGAATTTCAGAAGCTCAATATAGGATTAATACAAGACTTGGAATTATAATATATATAATTACTACAAGACTTGGCATGTGGGATTTTAAATTTTTTTCTTGGCGATCTTCTTAATGTGTTTCTTTTTTTAAACACCTTCAGGAACGGTGACTCCACCACCTCCCTGGGCAGCCTATTCCAATGCCAAACCACTCTTTCTGTGAAGAATTTTTATCTAATACCTAGCCTAAACTTCCCCTGGCACAGCTTGAGGCTGTGACCTCTCATCCTGTTACTGGTCACCTGGGAGAAGAGACTGACCCCTGCCTGGCAACAACCTCCTTTCAGGCAGTTGCTGAGAGAGATAAGGTCCCCCCTCAGCCTTCTTTTCTCTGGGCTAAACAGCCCCAGCTCCCTCAGCCGCTCTTCATACAGATTGTGTCCAGGCCCATCACCAGCCTTGTTGCCCTTCTCTGCATGCATTCAAGCATCTCAACATCCTCCCTAAACCGAGGGGCCCAGAACTGGACACAGTACTCAAGGTGCAGCCTCACCAGTGCCAAGTATAGGGGAAGAATGACTTCCCTGGTCCTGCTGGCCACACTATTCCTGATACATGCTGGGAAAGCTCCTGTAGCATCTCACTGGAAATGTTCTTACGCATTGTGTTTATCCCAATGTCCTTGCACAGCTAAAAGGATACAATTCCTGGCTCCTGTCCTTACATCTGTGTTCTACATCTGGTCTCACATCCAGGCAGCCACAGATGGGATTTATCTCCAGCATGCATAGGGCTGTTATCTGTGCCTATGTTCAGACTGGCAATGCCAGCAGGACCCTGTGCTATTTTCCCCTAATAATTCCTTGTATCTTCCTAAGGCAGCAATTTTTCCTCATGCTTCTCCTCTCTGAGCAGCATCTCCTAATAGCCCAGTCTCAGCTATGGGAGCTATGAAATGTGATAGAAATGATGGGATATTTATCCTATCTCCCAGCTAGGTTGCACTGACTGTCAGGGCTTTGATGAGCCCAGATTTAGGATACAGCTCCAAAGAATTTGTGAGTCAGGGGCTGAGATTTTCAGGGGATTAATAAGGGCCCTCTCCATCAGTGAGCTGGGTAGAAGAGATGACCATCTTGAAAGGAGATGGTTGTAAGTTTTCCCTGGAGGAGCATACTTACCCTGGAAGAAGGTGTTTCTTTCTGTGAGAGCAGCCTGATCTCTTACTAGTTATTAGTAAGTAACTATAATAACTAAGCTATTATTAGTGGGCTGAGAGAGCTGGGGTGTTCAGCTTGGAGAAGAGAAGGCTTCAAGGAGATTTTACTACCCCTTCTAGTGCCTAAAGTGGCTCAAAGAGAGCTGGAGAGGGACTTTGGACAAGGACATGGATTGCCAGGACAAGGGGGAATGGCTTCACACTGGCAGAGGACAGGGTTAGATGGGATATTGGAAAGAAATTCTTCCCTGTGAGTGTGGTGAGACCCTGGCACAGGCTGCCCTGAGAGGCCGTAGCTGCCCTATCCCTGGAAGTGTCCAAGGCCAGGCTGGATGGGGCTTGGAGCACCCTGGGATAGTGGAAGGTGCCCCTGCCTGTGGCAGGGGTTGGAATGAGATGGTCTTTATGGTCCTTTTCAACCATTCAATGATTAATAATAATATTATCTGGTCTTACTGCAGCATCTGAAGTTACAGCCACAAAGGACATGTGGGTCGTGCCACTCTAAGAGGACATCCCTCCCATAGGGCTGATAAGGCAAGGTGCACTTTTTGGGTCACTGTGATCAGCTATGACCTCCCAGCTTGGGTCTGAGATGGCTCAAAATTTAGGTCCAGGAGTCATATTACCCTAGTCCCTCTTCTGCTGACTGTCCATCAAAGGCATATCTTGAATCCTGAGCAAAATATTCTTATCAATAATCCTGGAGAAAATAGAGGAAAGTCCTGCAAGCAGAACTGGAATGTAAATCCACTGGTTCTCCTTTTTCTTCCACAATCCTCAGGTACTGCAATTAACAAAGTAATGGAGTGAAAATATGGATTCAGCACAATCCAAAGACAAATCTTTCCAATTTCTCTGTGAGTTCTCTGTGCCAGATCAGCCCAAGAGATGGTTATGGATTGATGGCACATCTGAGCTCAGCGAGCTAGGGGCTACTGTGCCTCAGTGCTTTTCTCCATGCCAAAACCCCTTGCTATGAGTCTGGAGGGAATATTCCCAATGCAAATGAGTTTATAGTATATATAAATTAAGTCCTGGAGGACTTGCCAGCAGAACAATTCTGTGTCTAAGCACTTCATCTCACACCCAGCCTTCCTACCACGGCTCTGCACTTTATAGGGAGGGAGGGGTTTAGTCTCCATCACCAAATCCTCCACCAAATTACCAGGAAAAGAGGCAATTACTCCCAACAGCTTTGCTGAAGTAGCTTGTCCAGTATAGGGAGGCCACTAAACTCACCACACCAAGCTAATGAACACCTGGTGGGAACGATGCTCAGTCACTGCACAGCCATTGTGGATTCTGGTCTATTCTCAGCCCTGATGATTTCTTGCAGTGATGTATTTAAGCCCATTTCAGGGTTGCTCAAGAGCTGAGTCTGCAAGCCAAGTCCATCACTCCTGGGACTGATTTTTTTATCGCAGGACAATCCATCCTGCCATGACAGTATCTCTTTATCATTGAACTCTCTTGCTCAGAGCATGTCACCACCTTATTTTTCTGTAGGGTCATCTGGTTTTGTTTGTCGTTCACTAGGAGACAAACGTGTTCAGCCATTTAGGATCCTTAATAGATGATGTTGCTCAGGGAGCAAGACAGGGAAAACACATACTAGGTTGAGAAGTGTTGGTCAGAGGAGTGTGCAGCAACATGTGCTCATGAATTTTACATCCCCAGATCTCTATGCCCACAGAGTGGAGTTCTCCACTCTGCCAGGCTTTAGCAGGTAAACTCAGGTTTTGGTTTGCTTGGTTGATCACAAATCCACCACATGAGTTCATGTGCTGGCAGAAAGTCGATGCAGATAGCTGGACATTTTCTTGCTCCTGGAGATGCCTTTTCCATGTCTGAGCAGCCTCAATACTGTTCCCTCAAAGCCCAAGGGTAAAACTCTTCCCTTTTCCCAGGAAACCCATTCTGGCTGCAGAGGTGGGATTCCCTCAGCATGATTCATCTGTCAGGGTATGGGGACTATCCGTTGTCTCCACATTTCCCCATGCACCAGAGGTTGTGGTGATGTCCTCTGGAATGACCTCTGATGGACCACAAGGCAAAGGCAGCATGGAGGAGAGGCTCTGATGGGAAGGTCCTCTGCAACCAGGGAGGAAATCATCTAGAGATGTTGTTAATTTAGCAAATTAACATAAAGTGTTGCTCCAGCCATAGGTGGCTCCAAGAAGCTGCAAAGCTTCTTGGTCAGGCTTTTTTCTGCTGGTTTGGTGATCAGATATGTTATAATAAGTTCAGGTTCAGAATCATGGAATCATTTAGGTTGGAAAAGAGCTCTATGATCATTGACCCCAACCATTAACCCAACACCTCTACCTATGCAGTACAAATAACAATTCAAGACAGAGTGTTGATGAGGGTTGGTTAAGCCTTCATACACCTGCCTTGGAACCACTGATCAGTGGTTTCACCTCATTACACAGATTCCTAAAATACCTGTTCCTCTGTTCAGTCACCCTCATGGTACATTTTTCCTTCCTTGTATCCAGTTGGATTTCTTTTTCCTGCATACTGTACCTTGTCCCTTTGCTGTGAATCTGTAGGAAGTCTGTCTCTCCTCTGTCATCCACCCCACTGCCAAGACAGTAGAAAGCTTTACAGGACCACTTTAAAATTTATTTGTATACAACCAGTTCTAGACAAGTTTTCTTAAATATTCCTAGCTTCCTAAGCCCATCTGCAATCTGGAGGGCTCAAGATATGGAACTGATGCACTGGCCATGTAGGAATGCCTGGGGAAAGAAGAGCTCAGCTGGATCCTGGGAAGGAGCACAACAGAGGACCAGGTTTGTCCTGAAGAACTATCCATCCATACAACCTTTGATGGGATTTTGTTCTATAGCAACCCTCTTGCAACTTTTTTATTTAAATTCTTTTTGAGTAGTTAGGCCCATTTCTCTGCTCTGTCACCTTCAGGCTGTGGGGTTTATTTGGACTCCTGGAAGTCTGGGAAGCCAGAGCATGCTTTGTGTGCATGAGCTGCTTACTTTCTGCCTGGACTGCTCTGTGTTCTCCTCCCTCCATCCTGAGGATGCCTGAGATAGGTTGCACTCATCAGGCATTGTCTTAGCCTTGACACCATGTTGAGTCATACAAACTGTTCCCATGTCCTTCAGCTCCTCGATGGAGCCATATATCCCTCATTTTTCTGCCTGCTCCTGCCCCAGACCACTTGTTTCACCTCCTTGGTGGGCACATGTAAATCTTCGCTTCCAAGGGACACATGCCTGAGTGCTCTGAGCTCTGTTCTCAGCTACCTGCCTCTATGAAGGTTTTTAATATTTTTTAACAACCACCTTCAAAACAGGGCAGTGATTAGAGACAGAAGGAAGTCTCTGAGCAGGCTGTGCTTAGAGAAGAATCTGAGGCTGGGCAGGCTTTGCCTTGGCTCTCTGTTCCTTTAAGGTGGCCTGGCTGTGATGTGAGGGTTTTTAAGTCTAGTTCAACACCAAGTCCCCTCCTGTGCCACCCCAAAAGTGTCTTTGAGCTTAAAAAATTAAATAATGCTGAGTTTTCCGAATTTGCCACACATACAACTGCTTGAGTTGGAAGGAGAAATGTGACTTTCATAAGACCTTTTCTCTTACAGTCACTGGGAGGCTGAGCCCAGGAAATCATAGAATCACAGAATGGTTTGTACTGGAAGGGAATTTAAAGGTTATCCAGTTCCAATTCCCCTGCCATGGGCAGGGACACCTTCCACTGTCCCAGGGTGCTCCAAGCCCCATCCATCCTGGCCTTGAACACTTCTGGGGATGCAGGGACAGCCACAGCTTCTGTGGGCACCCTGTGCCAGGGCCTCAGCACTCTCCCAGGAAAGAAGTTCATAGTAAATATTTCATTTATTTTATATAATTAAAATTCATTTGCACAGTAAATCCTCTCTTTGCAAGGCCCTTTTGACACCTCCCAGTACTGCAGAACCTTGGACACCCCAAATTCTTTTGGTGGCACTGATTTTCCACAGCTCAGTGACTTAATGATTTTCAGAGCAGAAATGCAGTGTGCCCTGTGCCTGTGCAGCTGTGGCCTCAGCTGGGGGATGTATTCAATCACACTCCGAGATCCTTTCACTGGCATGTCTCCTGGCACTAAGCAGCCTGGTCTGGTGGCATGGTTAGGGAAAGATCCACATCCCAAGGAGTCCAGCAGATTTCCATCCAGCTTGCTGAATCACTTGACAAAATTACATCATGAACAGCATTTCCTGGTCATGCCAAGTGTTCTTTGAGCCTCTTGGACTGCACAAGCAAGGAAAAGCTCATGACAGGACTCAGCTGGAAGGATGTCAGCAAAGGGAGAGAGGTTGCTCATCCCTGACAGCCCCATGGCCGTCACACCACTCCAGCCTTTGGAGGTGACTTGAAGACACAGCAGAAGATCTGGTAGGAAAGAAGGAGCTATTTTCATTTGCAGGTCACAAAAAAAGCACTTGTGACTGCAGCCGCCTTACAAACACAGGCCCCTTATTGTTTGCAAAGACACCCTTGGCAACCTTTCGGAGCAGCCTGGAGATGAACCAAGAAGGCCTTTGTGAAGCCTTATAAAGGGGCATTATGAGCAGGGGGCCCCACAGGCGGGCAGGATGTGCTGGGGTGATCCTCCCCAGAGGGAGCTGTGGGAAGCAGAAATCCCTAGGAGATATTTTATACTCAAACTGGTCTGGATCCAGGCTCTAATGTGCTGGGGATAGGCCCATTGTTCCCACCTTCCTGCACAGAACATCCTCACAGTGAAGAGAGAAGCTCTTTGGGAAGCTGAGCAAGAGATGGGGATGATCTGACTTGAAAAACTTCACTGACACCCATCACAGTTATGGCTGGGATGGGGTTAGAGGAGTTTCAGTCCTGGATCCTGGCCCTGCTGCTCTGCTGCAGAGCATCTGATAGCACTGGGCAGATGTCCCAGACCAAGAAAATCCTGTTTTCTTGTGAAAATATAAAATAACAACTGGTGAAATCCAGTCCTTTTTGCTTAATGGAATATTAGTGATTAGCCCAAGTCAGGCGCTTCAGTTCCAGAAAGGATTTTCCTTGTCTTTGGTCATTTGGCATCAGGAGGAAGACCTCATAGCCAAGAAAAAGTGCTGTCTGGAGGGAGGCATGAGTGTGTTAAGGATGATAAAATAAAGATGGCTTCATCTCAAGCTTGTATGCATGGTCTCACACTTGTTTTGTTGTTTCTGTGGCTGAAGGACCACTTGCCTTGAGATGCTGAGACAAGGCAGCTGAGTACCCAGCCATGGCAAGAGGTACCTACAGCCTTCCTCAGGAAGGATGACCTAAAGGTCAGGAATGATTTTCTGTCTCCAGATCTCGGGGTGCCTTGTTGAGCCAGGAGGTAATGATGTGGAAGCTCCCAAATTCTTCCTGCATGCTTGTCACAGCAGAAGGACACATCACCTTGTCTATGGTGTGAGCAAACCAGCCTTTCAGGAGGAGGAGGAGGTTGGTTTTTGTGAGGGCCACAGCCAGGACTGTGCTTCTGCAGACAGCAGAGGCAGAGAAAAATCAGGCCAGTGCAACGCTGGGTGTATTTTATGGAGGTGACAGCAGCAGGGAACCTTCCAGCCATGCTGGGCCACAAACTCTGCAGGCTGAGGCCACAAACCACATGTGGACTCCAGGGAATGGTGCTCTTCCTCCTTTTTCCATTGGTTTCGTAACAAGGTCTGCCCCAAAGCCAGCCCTCTTGTCACAAGTGGGGGATGTGACCACACAGCAGAGGACCCTCTATTTTGTCATGAGAGCAGCACGTGTCCCTTTACTCAGGCCAGATGTGTGAGCTGAGCCCACTCACGACCTAGTGTGTGCCCCCTGTGCAAGGGGGCTGCATTTGGGACATTGGATGCATGTGACAGTCAGGGGTGTTGAAAGCAACAAGAAAAGGCCATCAGTCATTCTTTGCCCTTGAGAAGATGGAGAGGTGAGATGAGCCATCCTGCAGACCTCCTAACATGGGGATGCCCAGAGCTGCCCCTCACCAGAGCACCCCCACACCAGGCTGATGGTCTGCATTCAACATGGACTGGCAGAGGTGAGATCAGACTGCATGCCTAAAAGGGGTTTTACAAAAAAGTTGGAGAGGGACTTTGGACAAGGGATGGAGGGACAGGACCAGGGGAATGGCTTCCCAGTGCCAGAGGGCAGGGTTAGATGGGATATTGGGAAGGAATTCCTCCCTGCGAGAGTGGTGAGGCCCTGGCACAGGGTGCCCAGAGCAGCTGTGACTGCCCCATCCCTGGGAGTGTTCAAGGCCAGGTTGGATGGGGCTTGGAATACCCTGGGATAATGGAAGGTGTCCCTGCTCATGGGAAGGAGGTTGGAACCTGTGGTGTCTTGTATGTGAGCTCCATCTCCTGGCTGCTCTGCAAACCCTGCTGCCACCAGCCTGCTGCTGTGCAGGCATTGCCACCAACACCACCTCTGCTCCCTCACAGACACTTCTCCATGCAGCAAGTCCTTTTCGTAAAGAGCTGTGGAATCACATCGCAATTGCCAGGGGTTTCCCCAGAATGTGATCCTGTCACAAACCATAGAACAACAGACTCATTTAGGTCGGTAAACTGCTCCAAAGCCATTGAGTCCAACTGCTACCCCAGCACTGCCAGGACCAACACTGAGCCATGTCCCCAAATGCCACATCCACATGGCTTTTAAATCCCTCCAGGGATGGGGACCACTTCCCTGCGCACTGTGCCAGGGCTGGACAACCCTTTCCCTAATTTTCACTAATATTTAGCCTGAGCCTCCCCTGGCCCAGCCTGAGGCTGTTCCCGCTCATCCTGTCCCTGTTCCCTGGGAGCAAAAATCCCAACCCCCAGCTGGCTGCCCCCTCCTGTCAGGGACTTGTGCAGAGCCACAGGGTCCCCCCTGAGCCTCCTTTGCTCCAGCCTGAGCCCATTTCCAGCTCCCTCAGCCGCTCCTGCTGCTCCAGCCCCTTCCCAGCTCCGTTCCCTTCCCTGGACACGCTCCAGCCCCTCCAGGTCTCTCTTGTCAGGAGGGGCCCAGAGCTGCCCCCAGCACTGGAGGTGCCCCAGCAGTGCCAGCACAGGGGACAGGCACTGCCCTGGGCCTGCTGCCACTCCAATGCTGGCATAGCCCAGGGGCCATTGTCCTTCTCAGCAGCTCCACATCATCCCCTTGTGAGCATCCCTTCGGAGTTGGATGTAATCACCCTGTGTATCACTCATCAGATTGGATCTGTAGCACCTTCCAACTGAGCAGATCTTCTGCTCTCCAAGTGATTTGGCTCCAATCTTCCTGTGGTGAGAAGCCCCACTCAAGCCATGGGGCTCTCCTTCCAAACTGCTCAGAGAAGGCTTTGCAACTCCCCATGACAGCATTTGGAGCAGCCCAGTTTCCACAAGCTGTACTGGAGCCAGGAGAAGCTTTCTCAGTAAGGATAAATTTGCCAAAATCAAGATCCCAGACTATTTACAAATTCAAGCCAAATTATTTTCGCCAGGCAAAAGCCCTGCAGAATCTGGGCAGAGGGATTGCTGGAGTAACTGGTGAAACCCTGTTTTACTGGAAATGTCAGTGGCTGCACCAACCTGCCCCTGCGGACCCATAGGATACCTTCAACCCCAGGCTGTAGCCCATTGGGACAATCTGAGGGGCCTTAGAATCCGCACACCACTGCTTAAACTGGAACCACTTCTCCCCTGCCATAGCAACAAGGCTGGCTGGTATCTTGACATGGTTCAGGGCTCTGTGGTGTTGTGGTGGAGCTGTTCAGCCGAGTGTGAAGCACTTAAGTAATCACTAAGGTGACGCTGGGAACTGCTCGAGCTGATAGTGCAGAACATTCACTCAGAACAGAGAAAAAAATGAAGAACCTTTCTCTTCTTCTCTTTCATTACTCACACAAAATTACTCTGATGTCAGCAGAGAGATAGAAAAGAGCATCCCCCAACTCCACCCTCTCTCTGTGAGTCTGGGATCCCCCTGGACAGGGCTCCAACATCCTGGTCCATGTCTCCTACTGGGAGACATACAAGTGGGAAGGCTATGAAGACCTGAACTCTTTTCATGCTTTATAGGGGCCCAAGTGGTTTCATGTGAAGTGAAACATTGCTGTCAAGCCTAGAAATAAATGAAGATTTTGATTTTTAGAGTGTTTTGACAAGAAAGAAAAAAGCAGCACAGTTTTCTCTTTGGCACTTAGGAAGTAGACAAGGGCTGCAAGCAAGAAATAAGTGATTCAGGGGTGGCACAGATGAGAGAGCTGAGAGTAATGGGATTAATATAAGGAAGAACAGACTGGCATGGAAAATGCATTTTCTAACAGCCAGGAGCAGCTCTCCAAGAAAGGGATGAGAGTCCCAGCATGGGAACTTGCCATTTCCAATAGAATATCCCAGAAAACATCCCACTGAGGATAGTTCCCATCCTGCAAGTCCCCATTGGTGCGAAGAGTGAATCCTCAGCTCTTCTGCCGCTGGCTCACTCCAGTTTCTCCAATTTTCACACATTCTCCTGAGCTGTAAGACCGGCTCTGAAAATGATGAGCAGTTGCAAGATTAAATGCTTTAAAAGCAAAAAAAGGAACAGAAAATGCCTGAAGGCACACAGACAGATAATATGCTGTATTCATAAAGGTTTTAATAATTTACTACCACCAGCTGTATTCTGTGGTATTCCGTCCCCTTCCACCACTCCTCTTCAAGGACGACTCAAGGAACACGAAGCAAAGGATGTCTTGCATCCTTCTAGGTGGAGTCATATTTTATTAACCACAGAAACTTGTTTTCTGGTAAGAAATTGAAAGTACTTTTATTGAGTTCAAGGCTCGCGAAAAATTCCAGATGAATACCCTGGAAATAAAAGACAGTGTTTGCCTCGGTTCTGGCCAGGAAAAGAAAACCTGCTCAGGGGAAGGAGTTAAGCATATCCTTAAAATTAGCTGTGTACCTAAGGGATTTCCTGAAAATAAAGCCCAAAATGCAGCATTTCAGGACTCTCCTTTGCTAGAGACCTGCAGATCCTTTGTGTCTTAGGTTACAGTGTGAGATGTAACCAAAAGTATGTATTCTACCACCATCTTCATACGGTGTTAATATAGGTGGGGCAGTGCTCTTTATCTCCTCCGTGACTCATCCCTCATAACACCCTCTGGAGAGGCTATCTCTGCTAATGAGCCATCAAGGGCTCCCAGCATGACTCATAAAATTACATCATCCCATTGTGAGATGCTCTGCCCAGGGGGAGGAACCAAACATTCCTGCCTGTCTATAATCAGAGGTTTGGAACACTATGGGCAGTACCTACTGGATTCCTAGAGGACAAAAGCTAAATAACCACTGGACCTCCAGAGATAGACCAGACCTTCCTACAGGATCGCTGCTTTGGCAGAACCACATCCATCACTCCAATGGCACTGTAGCCACCATTTAATGCCCAACAGGGTGTCAGGTTATATTCTGACTTTGTCAGTTTAAGCCAGTGTTTCTGTACTATTGCCTTTATTTTAATTTTCCTATTAAATTGTAGTTCTGACTTGGAATCTCCTGCTGGTTTGTTTTCAAACTAGTACACTTTGGCACTGAGAAGGTGGAACGTCTGTCTGGGAATCCCTCAGGGTTCCTGCAACAGGGTGGTGGGTTTCTTCCATATGATTCCACTCGCAGCCATAAACCTGGTGATCAGCCAAAAACAGACAATAAAAGCTTTCCTAGAAGAGAAGGATGGAGGAATGGGAAGGGAAAATACTGGGTTGAAATAGAAGGTGGGGACAGAAATAGAAGTGACCAATGAGCAAACCTACAACACTTTCCTTTTTTTTTTTTTTTTGTAATTTATCATGTTTAGAGGCATTTCCTTCAAAAATATGATCCTAGTTGTAAAGTGGAGAGCAGGATACTGGTGTGAATAAATTAATTTGACCAGAATACGTCTGGTGTAAGTGACTTAGCTGGTGATGCTGCAATGGCACTCCTATACAGGGGACCTGCAGATGGGTTTTGGTTGGGCAGTGGTGGTTTGGGAAACTTCTGTAGGATTGCCTTCAGGAAAAGCAGGTGCAGAGCATGGCTGGCCAGGGAAATGGGATCTGCCATCCTTTTCTTTTTAGGAGAAAAATAATGAAATTAAAATTAATCAGAAGCAGGAAGGGGTGTGAAGACCAAGGGCTTGGTGGAGCTCTGTCAGGCTTGGTGCCATGACCACTTCCCTGGGGAGCCTGTTTCCCTGCCTGAGCACCTGCTGAGGAAAGAACCTTTGGGTTCTTTGGTTCTTCAGTTTAGAGAAACCTTGAGAAGACCAAGCTGAGCACCATTTATGGAGATGGGAGCAGTTTCCATCCTGACCCTCAGTTCCTACTGCCACATTTTGTCCAGCTTGATCACAGCTGAGGGGTGAAGAGGTCCCCTGGCCTAAAGGGGCTGTGGAAGGGACATTCTGGAGTCAGTGGGGATGGGGATTACAGCTGCCACACACAAGGTGCACCAGGGACCCCTTTCACCACCAATGGGACAGAAATTTAGAAGGCTGCGGATGTGCAGTGACAGCAGAGCAGGATTGGCCACAGGCTGAGGAGGAGACCACATCAGCATTCAGGCAGGATGGCCCTCCAGCATTTGGGCTGTGGGAGGATTCATAAATCCAGGTCTGCAGTTGAGAGGAAGAACCTGTCTTCTGACTACCAGCTATAAAATCACAGAATGGTTTGGTTTGAAAAAGACCTTAAAGTCCATCTAGTTCCAATCCCTGAATATATGTATTCTATACTCGATAGTCTGTAGTTTTGTTTTAACACAGGTGTGATGAATTTTCCAAGATCAAGCTCATGAGCGGTGGGGTTTTTTCTAAGGACTGTGTTCCTGAGAAGAGGTAAGTGGAGGAGGTGAATGATCATCCACACTGTTGTGGTGCACCAGTTTGGGGTCATCAAGTGAGATTTTAGGTTGGCTGGTTCCAAACCAGTACAGAGTTTAACCAGAGAGAGACTCGTTTCTGTAGATTGACGTGGAAGCCAACACTTTCTATGGCTTCGGAAAGCAACTGACCTACTCTGTTAAACAAAGGAGTTTGCAGTTCATCCCTGGCATCTGCTGAGCCAGTGAGAGCTGCATGTTGGAGGGTGTCCAGAGAAGGACCACTCTGCTATTACCTAGGAACTAAAGGAAGTTTTAGGTTGATCCAGTGTGGCCATTTGTAGGATCTTCCATTCTGAAACCTCCACATTTTAAATGCAAATTAAATCCCATGTCTTGACTTATTCTGGGGGTCCAATTAGACAAATACAATGATCCCTTTCAGCCTCAAAATCTGTGAATAAAGTGAACAGGAACCATCTTTTTATCTGTAGCAGATCTGGCCCACAGACAACAATAACTGCTTTAAATTGAGCCTGCTCAGCTCAGGGAAGGCAGAGATTATATTAATAATTTATGAAACTAGATAGAACACAGAGGGAAGATTTTTTTTTTCCCTTAATCCCTTGACAGTGGAAGAGGTAAAGACCATGGATTCTCTTAATGATGGGAGGTTGAAATCTCAGTGAGGATGATTGGGTCTGGTTCATTTTGTTGTGACAGGCATGACATCCTTTGCTGAGTTACAAGTGACTCAGGAACTCAGCTGATTGAGGGTAAAACCAGATTAATTAGATTAACAGAAAATATTAATATCATTCCTTCAATGGGCAGAAACCTATAGGAAGGGCAATCCTTAAGTTTTGTACCTACACCTGTTTAAGCACAGTCTTGTCCATGTTGATGCTCTAAGGGCTGAGAGGCAGAGCAAGACCTGCCTTGGTCGTTCAGAGATCAGAGAGGTCATCCTGTTCTTGGCTACTCCAACTCCAGAGCCAGGAAAAAAATGCCTCGGAGCCACACACTACCATGCAGAGGGGTTGCGAGAAAATAAAGTGGCCGAATTGCTGCTGAGCATTAACTGGTACCATGGAGCCGATTGTGGAGGTACCTACCCCACATCCCTCAGGGACAGACAGTCTCCCCAGGTCTTGGGCATGGAACACCTCTCCTATGAGGAAAGGCTGAGAGAGCTCAGGTGGTTCAGCCTGGAGAAGACTTTGGGGAGATGTTGGAGCACCTTCCAGTGCCTAAAGAGGCTCCAAGAGAGCTGGAGAAAGACTTTGGACAAGGGCATGGATTGCCAGGACAAGGGGGAATGGCTTCCCACTGACAGAGGGGGTGGTTAGATTGAATGTTGGGAAGAAATTCTTCCCTGTGAGGGTGGGGAGGCCCCTGGCACAGGTTGCCCAGAGTAGCTGTGGCTGCCCCATCCCTGGAAGTGTTCCAGGCCAGGTTGGATGGGGCTTGGAGAAACCTGGTCTAGTAGGTGTCCTTGCCCATGGCAGAAGGCAGAATTAGGTGGTCTTTGAGGTCCCTTTCAATCCAAATCATTCCATGATTCAGTGATTCTCAGCAGATCCTCCCAGCCTAGTAAGGGAAGCACTTGCCACTTAAGCCAGGTTATGAAGCTGTTCCCTGTTGCACTGCACTGCCTCTTTTCCACGGAAATAGCATGTTCATCACAAATGTTTTGTTGTTGCTACTCCTGGGCTCCACCAGAGGCTCTTCTCTGACCTCCCCAAGCCTTTTCTTTCTCCTTCTGTAATTAATACCCTCATTCACACCCTTGTGGTCTTGGCAAGTTGGCGGGTAGCATAAAGACCTTGGCATTAAGTATTTCATTACCAGGCAGTGCAAGATATTAACAGGGACAGTAAATAGTAAGTGTCCTCTTTGTGAAGGAAAATTAACTAATTTATTATATACTGCCCTGCTTGTTTCCACAAGAGAAGGCAAAAATAGGGTTTTAGCTCTCATTCAAACGCCCATTAAAAATACCGCTTAAATCCTAAAGAAAGGTTTGCCTGAAGAGTTTGTGTATTATAGGAATTCCTGGGTAAATAAAGATAGGCTCCTGTGTCTGTAAACAACAAGGATTTCTCAGCAGCTAAAACCTGCCTGGCTGGACCTGCAGGGGAAACAAAATTCGTCATATTTCTAGAAAGAGAACAGAGAATTTCTAGTCTCTTCTCTTTCTGTTCATTTCACTGAGCCATGCTACCAGTGCATCTTGCAGTCATTTAATTAGTTTGATTAACTAGTCTGTTTCTGCAGCATCTCTGAAGGCTTTTCATTAAAACTGAGGTTATTCCTCCTCAGTCTTTCTTTAAACCTCCCTCTTTTTTGTCCAGATCTGTAAATTTCCTTAGTATTAACTGTGCTGGTATAGGAAGGGTAAAAGATTTTTCTTTGCTTATTTTCATGGAGGGTTTTTTGATAATTTCCTGATTTTCCTCTTTTGAAAACCTCTAATGTAAGCTGAATGCCCATCAGCTGGGACATGAGGAGGATGCTGGAGGATGGTGGCCATGATAGAAGCTCTCCTGGCCCAAGGAGGGGGAGGGATGGAGAGGGGACAGGAGGACAGGATGAGGTTCCCATGGCCTCCTTGCATCTCTGGTCCCAAGCCTGGCAGCAGGGATGCACCACCTGGATGTGGCCAAGGAGCCATGTGGCACTGAAAGTGCGTGGGGTGGCTTTCTCTCTGTGTAGCAGCTTTATTGGCTTTTAAGAGATATAAGCAGTGAGTCAGTGGCAGATCCTGCTGTTAGCATCCCACACAGGCTGCCAAATTTCCCCAGGGAGGGAAAGGGAGGGAGCTGCATCTGTGCTGCCTTTATACAGCCAGGCTGGTGCCTGTTTTAGGAATTAGCATCTTGGCTGGACTCTGGGGTAAGCCTTGGCGCCATACTGAAGCAACCAGACAGCCTGCAGACATCAAGGGCTGCAAGAAGGCAGGAGGTTTTTCTCACCAGATACAGCTCCCGATATCCACTTGAAACCAGTAGAAAATGCACAGAGATCTTGCAAAAAGGCCTGTTCCACCAGTAATGTCCTTGTTCAATCAGAGAATCTCAGAACGGTTTGGGTTGGAAGGGACAATAAAGTCCATCTCATTCCAACCCCCCTGCCACGGGACTTTCCACTAGACCAGGCTGCTTCAAGCCCCATCCAACCTGGCCTGGAACACTTCCAGGGATGGGCAACACTTCCAGTTTCTGGGCAACCTGCACCAGGGCCTCCCCACCCTCACAGGGAAGAATTTCTTCCCAACACCACATCTAACCCTGCCCTCTGGCAGTGGGAAGCCAAATCCCTTTGTCCTGTCACTCCAGGCCTTTGTCCAAAGTCCCTCTCCATCTCTCTTGGAGTACAATTAGGCACTGGAAGGTGCTCAAAGGTTTCCCTGGAGCCTTCTCTATGTCCAAGCAGGATGCACAAGGGATGATGCCAAAGATGGTTTCATTCCTGTCTGCTTGACTTTGCACCCCAATTCCACTCTCTTGCCGTGGGATCATGAGACCTTCATTAAATCTGATTTACGGGCTGCTGACTTCAACCTTGAGCCAGGTGCTGATGTCATATCATCAATACCTCTTAGTGTAGCACCTGTGATCCTGATGCAACCATGGTCCTAACATAGCAATGCAGTGGGAAGAAGCGCAAGCTGTCACAGATATGAGACATCTTCTTATAAAATACAACCAAACCTGAGACATTTTGGCTTAACTACCTGGGTAAAAAAACACCCCAGTCCCAAGTATCCAAGAGGGACACAACCCAGGTGGACAAAAAATATGTATTGAAATTCTGTGTTCTGCTCACTCAGCATTGGAGAGGTATGGAAGATAAAGCTGAAATCTCAAGAAACCTTTTTTCTGTGCTAATTAAGAGCCATCACTTTGCTGAATTGAAGACATGAATCTCTTTTTTTCCATCTCCTTTTTTCATGTCCCAGATGAATTTTACTGTCTTAGAGACTGGTGAAGTGGTAATTGCTCCAGCTGCACCAAGCAGCCTACTCCAGAGAAAGCTCTGTGTCCTCAACTTAGGCACTGATCAGGTGCATCTGTATGTTATTGTATTCCCAGCCCCCTCTTGCACAGGAGACAAAATAGCTGGTAGAGAACTGTAGGAGAAAAAGGAATTTTATTTTCAGGGATTTGGGAAGACAAAGTACTTTGCAGGATAAGACAAAGGGGCTTATTATTGCTTTTTGGTCCTTTTTTTTTTAACTAACAAGAATGAAAACAGGAGATAAAACATGCAATTACTTGATTCAGATTCCATCTCAGTCTTTTTTCTCACCTAGAAAGTATCTGATGGACAGACGGGGATTTTTGCTGTGGTTTGCACCCAAATATAGCACCCAGCTCGTCAGCTTTTTGCTTCTTTGTTTATCTGATATTTCTTTCTTATGTTTCTTTGTTTCTTTGTTATCTGATATTTCTTTCTCATCTCACACAACCAAAACTTTCAGCACTCATTCTTTTCCACCTGTAACTCCTCAGATCATTCCTTTCCCAGTCTTCGTTGATGTGAATGTTATTTGTGCCATCCAAGGACTCTCCTCCACATTAAACCTAATCCAAGCAGTCATGTCCATGGCTGAAATCCTCCTGGTAGTGCTGAAGAAGAGGCAAGAGGCTTAAAGATTCTCATGTCTTTTTGGTGCCCCTGCTGAACGTTGTGCCCATCAAAGTAACAGAATTTTAATTCACATTGGCTGTAACCAGCTCTGAAGGCAAATTCCACAGGTAGATTTGAACCCAGCTGTTCTTTTGATGCCTTTTCCTGGTCTTAAAATCAAGAGTCAAACACAGTTAGAAGGGAAAAGGGATTTTACCTTGGTATTTATTTTAAGGAACCTTAGGTGTACACGTCCAGGTTGAATGCACTGAAATGCACCCCACAATGCACACCCCCAAAAGATCTGGTATATCATTATAGCTCTTACTAATTAGCATATCTATCAAAGATCCCCCAATGAGAGGCTCGAGTGAGCCCCCCTCCCCAAGGAACCTTCTCCTGGATGGTTCTATCTTGGTTTACAGAATGTGTTCTGGAGAGGACCTTGGGGTCTGGGGCACATTGATCCCTAGCTACCAAGCTTCTAAAACGTTTAGTCTTCTAGCTGAACAAACAAGGCCAAGAATGTAGGCAAAAAGCACTAAGAATACAGGAGTTGTAAAAAGGTATAACAGGGGTATAAAAGAAAAGGCAAAAAATCTTCATGGCATCACTTTTTTGGGTGATCAAGAAGAGGAGGTTGGAAAAATGCTCACGTACTCTTCTTCAGCTTTTTCCTTCCCTGCCCTCCTGTACTTCACATTCCTCAGGTCTGTGGATTCTTTGTGGCACCCCACATTTTGGAAAGACCGTTTTCTGGTGAGCAGGAGGCACAAAGCTGGAGCAGGAGTGATGAACGTGCCTACTCGCATCCATAGGTATTTGTCCCTGCAAGTGTGAACCGCAATCCTTCGCTATTGAGAATGCCAACAAGGTTCTCTATTATCCACTCTGGAAGAAACAGCCTCAAGTTGCTCCCAGAAAAGGTTCAGGTTGGGTATTAGGGAATATTTCTTCACGGAAAGGGCTGTCCAGCCCTGGCACAACTGTCCAGGGCAGTGGCAAAGTCCCCATCCCTGAAGGGATTTAAAAGCTGTGTGGATGTGGCACTTGGAGACATGGGTTAGCGGTGGCTTTGGCAACGCTGTGGTAGCAGTTGAACTTAGTGATCTCAGAGGGCTTTTCCAACATAAAAAATTATGTGATTCTGCGATTCTCTGCAAAGTTCCTTTGTGTAGTAGGTTGAAACACAGTTGATAGACAAGCTGTTAATCCAATGTCGCTTCGTGGGATTTGCATATTTAAAGCACGCGCCGGTGTGGGAAATTCTCCCTTTTGTTCCTGCTTCCCGCGGAGGGGTGGACGGGGGGAGGCCTCCGGGCCGCATCCCGGCGCGGACCCGGGCCCGGGCCCCCCTCGGCCCCCGGCGCTGCGCACGGGCCCCGCCGCGACCCGGGAAGCCACGGCGGGGCCGTGAGGAGCCGCGCGGCCCGAAAGGCCCAGCTGAGGGGAACGGCGGGGCCGAGTAGAGCTGAAGCTGCCGAGTTTAGAGCTGAAGCTGCCGGGTAAGAGCTGAAGCTGCCGAGTTTAGAGCTGAAGCTGCCGAGTTTAGAGCTGAAGCTGCCGGGTAAGAGCTGAAGCTGCCGAGTTTAGAGCTGAAGCTGCCGAGT
>NW_024581050.1:1165379-1178041 GCF_017639235.1 Corvus kubaryi
CCGGGTAAGAGCTGAAGCTGCCGAGTTTAGAGCTGAAGCTGCCGAGTAAGAGCTGAAGCTGCCGTGGCGCTGCGCGGAGCCGGCGGAGCCTCCCTGCAGCCAGCACAGCTCGTGCCGAACCGAAGAAGACACCATGCAGCCAGCAGCATAAAGGAAGCGAGGCTTTCTCCAATGTAAAGCCTAAGCAAGATCAGCTCCTTGACGTGACGACTCCAAGGTCAGAGAGAAAGGGAAGGATGGGATCACATGAGACAAAGCTGTAAATGGCAGCGGGGGAAAGAGGGCGGAGGCTCTTCCAGCGCAGAGCTTGAAAATGCTTCTTGCAAGCCGTGGTAAAAACTGTAATATCATAAACTGTTTTTCTCTGTAATTCATCTGTACATGGGCGGACGGAAAATCCACGCGCACCCTGTGAAGATAAGAGAATGCTTATGCCAGGCCATATAGAAGCAGTGAAAGCCTTCTAGAGATTTTGAAGAAGAGAGCTTTTGTTTCTAGGCTAGAATAACTCATCCTTAAAAGACTGAAACCCTATGTTATTATGGCCCATGACTGCAGTGTGAAAAGACTGTGAGATTTCATGGGAGAGATGTTTTTCCACCTCAGCAGACTGGTTTTTTTCCAGGCAGACTTTTGCTGGTGACAGTTTGGAAACCACATTAAAGCAGAAGAAACTCTTTTTCCTTAAATATTGCAGAGACTTTTAAGAACTGCAATAATGACCAAATCCCATGCCTTGTTATCCCTAGTGCGGGTCAGTGGGAAGGAGGGAGGCGCTGGGAGAGAAAGATGTTTGAAAGGTTGCTTTAATTTCTTATTACCTCTTTCACTTCTCATTCTGCAACTAATAAACTTTCTTTATATTGTAACTGCTTAAGTGTGGGCCTGTCTTGCCTTGCAGTCTTTTCTGTTTTCCTCAATAACCCTTATTTCCCCTTATGCAAATAATTAGATTTCGTGTGCTTGGCACCTAACTGTGCGTCAACCCCCAACACTTTGATATCCCTGTTTTCTTCTCCCATTGCTGCTTTCTCTGCTTCTTTTCCCCATTAACAGCAACACAGAGGTGCCAGCGGCCTTTCTCGTGACCTTCCTGTCTTTTATATTCACACATCAAATGCTTGAGGAGGGAGGGAGGCAAAGGTGTTTTGTGGTTTCTATCTCATGGATGGGATTCTCTCCAGTGGTTTTGATACATAGACTTGAGCCAATCGATTTCTGGCTGTGTTTCCCCCCTGAGCCTCCCTCCTGCTGCACTGAATTGGTTTTCATGCGCAGATTGTAATGATACCAACACTGTGTGTGCACAAGCATCCACAATATTAATTTGCAGAACTGCAATGCAGGTAGCATCAAGGTTGTTCAAAAGAAAAAAAATCAGGGCTGTTGAATTGTTTTTCTTTCTTGCTCATTCTTACAGGAAGAAAATACATGAGGACCACATCATGCCCAAGATCCCGAGGAGTATGCGAGTGGAACAAAGAGGGGAGAAAATTCATTGCTGCATGAACCAAATCTGGGACACCAAATTTTTTGAACGGTATCCCCCAAGCTTGTACAGGTCCATCGCTTCAGCATTTTGTTAGGGAACCTTGTGGGCTGCATTGCTTCTGCCTGAAGCTGAGGGCTCAGTTTAAACTTTGAGTTTAAAACTGTTTAAACCGAGAGAGGGCAGGGTTAGATTGAATATTGGGAAGAAATTCTTCCCTGTGAGGGTGGGCAGGCCCTGGCACAGGTTGCCCAGAGCAGCTGTGGCTGCCCCATCCCTGAAAGTGCCCAAGGCCAGGCTGGATGGGGCTTGGAGAAACCTGGTCTAGTGGAAGGTGTCCCTGCCTATGGCACGGGGTGGAATGAGATGATCTTTAAGGTCTGTTCTAACCCAAGCCATTCCTTGATTCTATGATGACTCTAGGCCTTGACAGTGTTGACAGATCTCCGCATTGTTTCTGAAAGCGGGAGATGAGTGTCTTAGGTTACAAAGTAAGATGTAACCTGTCAGGGTCCCTCCCCCTGCCGTGGGGTCCTGGGAGAGGGGCCCTGGGGGAGACACGGGGTTCCTCTGCCTCTGGTCAGCCTCGTTCCCCGTTGGTTGTTTTGTGTTCCCTGCCCGGGCAAGGACCCTCGGGTCCCGTGATTGAACAGTTCCTGGGCAGAGCCCCGGCCATGGGCTGGGGAAATAAACATCTCTGAAACATCTAGCAAGAATCGGTCCATAGATATTTCTTTTCCACGGGCCTCGTTGTTTGATACGCATGTTACAGTAATCCCCACTGTAACAGTAACCAAAACTATGTAGTCTGTCACCATCTGGTAAAACCAGGTGGGGCCGTGTTCTTTGTCTCTTCCATGACACATCCCTGATAACTCCCTCTGTAGAGAAATCTTCTGTTTATGGGCCATCCAGCCTCACTGCGTGACTCATAAAATTACATCATCCCACTGTGAGATGCTCTGCCCAAGGAGACAAACTAAGCATTCCTACGTGGATATAATCTGAGGTTTGAAACACCACAGGAAGCCCTTACCTACTGGATTCCCAGAGGACAAGAGCTAGATAACCACCACTGGACCTTCAGAGGAACACCAGACTCTTCTACAGGATCACCACTTCAACAGAACCACATCCACCACTTCAGGAGGACTGCAGCCACCATTTAATTGGACTACTACCGCCACCCTGCCCAACAGGGTGTCAGGTTGTATTCTGACTCTGTCAGTGTTTCTGTACTACTGTATTTATTTTTAATTTTCCTATTAAATTGTAGTTCTGATTTCGAGTCTCTCACTGGTTTGCTTTCAAACTAGTACAATGAGAAGCCAAATGTTCCAGCCTATTATTGTCTTGATTAGATAAAATCAATCATAGAAGCACAGAATGTCCTGAGCTGGAAGGAATCCATCAGGATCATTGAGTCTGATCCCTGGCTCTGCACAGGACACCCCAACACTCCCACCTTGTGCCCAAGAGCGTTGTCCAAATGCTCCTGGAGCTCTGGCAGCCTTGGGGCTGTGACCATTCCTAGGGGAGCCTGTTCAATGCCTGACCACCCTGACCACCCTTTGGATGAAGAACCTTTTCCTGATACCCACCTAAATCTGCCCTGACACAGCTCTAGTCATTTTCTCGGGTCCTGTCACTGGTCACAGAGAGATGAGATAAAATATCCTATTTCCTGCCTTAAATGACTGCATGTTGTTCCTCACCATGTTTCACTCAAGCCCAGTATGTAAATCATCTCTAATCATCTCTAATCACTGGTGGGTTACAGGGAGGGCACAATTTCATCATGAAAATATGCCACAATTCCAAAGCAGGTCCTTGTTCTGAGTCAGAGAAAACATTACAACCTCTGCTGGAGAGAACTACTGAAAATCCCTCAAAAAGTCTAGTCAATCAAAATGTTCTGTTTCTATTTTGACTGTTTTCTTTTCCAGTACATAAGAGACTGAAGTAAGAAGCCCTTCTAAAATGAAAAGGCCTCACTCAAACTTAAAACATTAAAATATTTTGGTTTGATACCTTTAGAACACTTGTGAGCCCTTTAGAATTTTTTTCAAGCTGTGCTTTACTTAAATCTTCAGTCTCAGGGAAGCTCAACTCTTTGATCTGCCTCAGTAAATTGAATTATAGAATCACAGAATGATTTGAGTTGGAAGGGACCTTAAAGATCACCCAGTTCCAACCCCTGCCATAGGCAGAGACAATTTCCACTAGACCAGGTTGCTCCAAGTCCCGTCCAGCCTGGCCTTGGACACTGCCAGGGATCCAGGGGCAGCCACAGCTGCTCTGGGCACCCTGTGCCAGGGCCTGCCCACCCTCACAGGGAGGAATTTCTCCCTAATATCACACCTACTGTTGGTGTGAAGCCCTTTCCCGTCGTCCTGTCGCTCCACATCCTTGTCCAAAGCCCCTCTCCAGCTCTCTTGGAGCACCTTTAGGCACTGGAAAGTGCTATAAAGTCATGAAAGGGGGGCTTCCACTGTGCTTTGGTTTCATCCTTTCTTGGTGTAAGCCCATCCTGGAGGAGAAGCACAACCACCTCTACATTAAATCACGTTTCATTGTGAGTTATTTCGAAGTTTCCAGCTTGCTCTTTTAGAGGGAAACACCTCCTGGATGAGTTAAATATAAGGTAAATTGTTCAGAGGCTCTGGAAACCAGGTTTTTGGGCAGCAAGGGACTTAATCTCATGCTGGTAGATGCTAAAGGTCACTTTCTGATAATATTTACACAGACTAAATTAAGCAGTTAAAATAACCAATCTGCTGCTGTTATCTCTCACAAGAGACTGTCACAGCAGTGGAAATAACTTACTCACTAGGAAAAACTCCTTGGAAGTGTCTACTTGGCTAGCTGAGGCTCTGCCTAATTGGAGTCTCTATTTGCCCTGACATTTGTGACGCAGCAGGAGCAAAATGCTCTTCTGAACCCTGACTCTCCAGGGCTACTCCAATGCCTTTCTGGGCTCAGGCCGTTTGGACATTCCCATACAGTGCTGGAGGCAAGAAGCTGCCTGCAGCCTTCATTTCTTGACAGATTTGCCAGAAATAGAAATACTTTCCCTGTCTCAAGCTGTTTCCAACCCTCATTCCCATCCCCGACACATCCTCACAGCTGCAGCAGGATGCAGACAGCAATTATCCAATAGACAATTCAGGAAGGGTTGAAGGGGGAAAAATGAAATTGCAAAGGTTCTCCCAGCCCATTACCATGGGAGATGAGACACAAGGGATGAATCTTGTATGGACTGGAAATCAAGAGCAAGACCCTACTGACTGAAAGAGGTTTAATTCTCCCTTCCTAGAGGAGTTGGGCAGTTGCACAGAGTGCTCCATTTAGCTGGTTACAAAACCAGCAGGAAGAAAACAGATTGGAAGCTGGCTGCCACAGTGAATTTGCCTTATGTTGCACTTACCACCCGGTTGACGCTATATAAATGGTAACATTTTATGATTTACTTATAAAAAAGCCTAGGGGTGACCTCCAGCTGCAGACTCATGAAGCTGCAGTAATCACCCAGACATTTGGATACTGATCTCTAGGAGAAAACAGAATCTGTGAACCTGACCCAAAGAAAAGGGAGGGTTTATTTTTCGGGAGGCATGATTTCTTGGGGAAGAAAGGCAGGGATCTTTCATCATGAAGGTCATGGAAAAAGCAATTGTGAGGAGGCATCTCAGGAATGGGTCTGGGGAGGTGGTTGGGGACCTCTGGTACATAAAGGTCAAAGAAAGGAATTGAAGGTGATATTGCTGCATGTGGGCAAAGAAAACCCCATGTTTAAGGAATGAATACATGGAGACAATGCAATAAAGGCTGTGAAAATTCAGCTAAGTGGTGAGTAAGGGCTGATGTAGAATAACAGAATGGTTGGGTTGGAAAGGACCTTAAAACACCATCTTCTTCCACCCCCCCTGCCAGGGAAAGGGACACCTTCCACTACCCCAGGTTGCTCCAAGCCCCATCTAGCCTGGCCTGGAACACTGCCAGGGATGCAGGCGCAGCCACAGCTTCTCTGGGCACCCTGTGCCAGGACCTCACCATCCCCACAGGGAAGAATTTCTCCCTAACATGGCCATCTCAACCTACTGTTGTTGTAAAGCCATTCCCCCTTGTCCTGTAACTCCCCTCCTTTTCCAAAGTCCCTCTCCAGTTCTCCTGGAGCCTCTTTAGGCACTGAAAGGTGCTTTAAGGTCTCCCTGGAGCCTTTTCTTCTCCAGGTTGAACATCGCCCAACTCTCCCAGCCTCTACAAGCACTGCAACAGAAGACTTGAGTGCACCTTTCTGCCCCTCATCTTGGAGCCCCTTGGAGGTCCCAGAAAATGGCTCACCAGTAGAGTCTGCTGGGAACAGTCCTCTCTCGCCAGTGCTTCAGCACCCTCCAGAAAGCCAAAGGTAAATGTGGCAGACCTCCACCAAAGAATGAATCAGAGACTCAACCAAAACTGAGGGGTCTGAAGAAAAACTCATCAACTGAATATCCCAGACATTTACTTGGAAGTTCAGAGACTTCTCATTTGTTTTTTATTTCCTGTCGCTCCCATCAATGTGGTTGGAAGTCAAACTACATTGGGTAGTTTCTAGCCCTTGTTTTCTGGGGGACACTGCATGGTCTGATGATGGGGGGCTGCACTGTCAAGGATCACAGAGGGGCCCGGGGGGTCCCAGGCATCCTTGGGGGGGTTCCAGGTTCAGCAGTAGGATTTTTCTGACTATGAGTGAGCTGTGTGGCCTTTGCAGGTGTCCCTTCCTCTCCTGCTCACAACAGAGCAGCTCAAAGGTGATTTGGCTCCTGAGCGTTTCAATTTAGGCCCCCAAAGAGAGAAGGAGCTGCTGCCCACATTACACCTTACAGCTCTGCCAAGGGGCATCTAACCCCATGTGTGCTCAGGAGGTGGGGATGCAAACCCCAAATCCCATCTCCACCTCCCTCTGCAGTCCTTTAAGGGGTTCCTCTAGTCTGGAAAACCAGTCCCATAACTACAGTAAACCCAGAGTCTCCTGAGTGAGAAACCACGTACTTGTAATTCCTCTGCAATAGCCTCATCCCACCTCCAGCAGCCCCTGGGAAGTTGCAGGCAAGAACACCTAACCTGGTAAGCAACTCCATTTCTTGGCAGATTTCCAGGGCAATGCAAAAACATTTCAAAGTATTTTTTCAAAACATCTGCTTATTGTCCTTTAATGCAAAATAGTGATTCCATACCAGTCCTAAGAAGAACAGGCCCAGAGAAGACCTTGCTCTCTACAACTCCCTGACAGGAGGGTGTAGCCAGGTGAGGATTGGCTGCTTCTCCCAGGCAACCAGGAACAGGACAAGAGGAAATGGCCTCAAGCCGCACCAGGGTTGGACATCAAGAGGACTTTCTTCCTGGAAAGGGTGGTCAGGCCTTGGCAGGGGCTGCCCAGGGAGGTTTGGAGTCCCCGTTCCTGGAGGTGTCCGAGGAACACCTGGCACTCAGTGCTCTGGGCTGGGTGACAAGGTAGGGATTGGGCACACGTTGGACTCGATGACCTTAGAGGGCTTTTCCAACCTCAGTGGTTCTATGATTCTCATTATTCCAAATTCATTTGCAAAAGCTCTCACACCTCTAGTCACACCTTAGCAGGTGTGTAGGCCCAAGCTCATACATTTGAGAGATTTACTGCCTCCAGTGGGATCTACACCGCAATTTCAGGGAGAGGCAAGACTTCAGCCGTTACAAGAGAAAACTTTGCAAAAGCATTCCCTGGAGAGACATCCTGAAGGAAGGTGTCTCCCCCTCTTCTGACCATAGAGGGAGCTGAGTGTCCAGTGTTAATTCTAAAACTTTCAAGCTCCAAGTCTGACTCCCAGAAATTTTATTGGCCCCACTTTCCAGCACAATACTCAGACCTCACACGTCGAGGAAAAAAGCAGTGCAGATGAAATAATTAATGCTTCTGGGTACTGTTCTCCCTCTAAACTACACACAATCCCAAAGGAACAAAACCCTTAAAGAAGATGGATTGCTCTTGCTAGCATGAGAAGGAGAAATCTGACAGGGATATACTGCATCATTCTGCCAAAGCTTTGTCAAACACCTCAGCTCCTGCACTTCAGGGAATAAGAAGTGGCTTATAAGAAGTGACTTTTATGTCAGTGAGCATGTTATTATGGATTAATCTCGCACTGGAAAACAGTCTTCATACTCTACTGCATCACCCAAAGAGTTTGGAGGCTGCTGCCTAGTGAGCTCCTGAGTTGTATCTTCCTTGTCAATCTTATCAGCCCCTTGTTTGATTGTAAAAACGTAAACAAAATGCAGCAAGCGTTGGCCCAACGGCTCAGGACTTGCATATCTCTTCCAAAGAGAGGGAGAAAAAAAGAGTGTTTCTCCCAAATCACAGAGTTTAAAAGTTCATGTTATCTACATAAATTTTTAAAAGAAAAAGAGGAACAGTAAAATATCAGTTACTGTGCCAGTGGTGCTCCACTCTATTTCTGTTCTCTTCTTCCACTTGTAGCATCTCTAAGAATACTTTAAAACCAGCCAACCAACCAAAACAACAACAAAAAGCCAACGTTGAATTGAAGCTGAACAAGAAGCAATCTGGCTGCTGGCTTGTGAGCACTCCACTGCCTGAGTTCCAGTAAGGGAGTTTATCCTCTCCACAGTTTTGAGCCAGATCCCAAAGTACTGAGCATCAGCTTTTAGCTTTTTTAAGAATTTAACTGTAAGAAAAGCTGCTGGGGAGGGCCGTGCTCCAGGCACATCCATGGGATTTCACCTGTGCAGCTCTCTAAGCTGAACTTGTCTTTTCCTCTACCTTACTGGGCTTGGCTCATGCATTTCTTGAGGGGAAGGCCCTGCACTGATCAAAGCATTTCCCAAAGTAATTCAAGTGCCTGAATTTCACTTACTCAAAACTGCTTTTAAAGAAACCAGGTTTAACACACTCCATTTCTAAGCAACTACTGGGCAGCGCTCCTTCACTCCCTGTCAGCGTTATTCTTTGACAGGGCCTTGGACATCACACATCCTTCCCTGTTCTTGGGTAACAGAGTTATCAGAGATCTCCTGAGTAGCTACACCAGTAAAAAAGTGACTTTTCCAGCCCAGATGCAGCTGCATAAGCGTTCGGAGTGGCAAAATGAAAAGAATGTAAAAATCCCACCATGGAGTGAGATGGTGCCGCCTCCTGCACCTGGGCCACCGTGGAACACTCCAGGCTGGGGGAAGACGGGCTGGAAAACTGGGAAAGGCCCTGGGGGTGCTGGGGACAGCAGCTGGACACGAGCTGGGTGTGCCCAGGTGGGCAAAGCCAAGGGCACCTGGGCTGTGCCACCTTAGGGTGACAGCAGGGCCGGGGCAGTGCCTGTCCCTGTGCTGGCACTGCTGGGGCACCTCCAGTGCTGGGGGCAGCTCTGGGACAAGAGGGACACGGAGGGGCTGGAGCGAGTCCAGGGAAGGGAACGGGGCTGGGAAGGGGCTGGAGAGTTCCTGAGGGAGCTGGGAAGGGGCTGGAGAGTTCCTGAGGGAGCTGGGAAAGGGGCTCAGGCTGGAGCAAAGGAGGCTCAGGGGGGACCTTGTGGCTCTGCACAAGTCCCTGACAGGATGTGGCAGCCGGGGGGGTCGGGCTCTGCTGGCAGGGAACAGGGACAGGAGGAGAGGGAACGGCCTCAGGCTGGGCCAGGGGAGGCTCAGGGTGGATATTGGGGAAATTCCTCCATGGAAAGGGTGCTCAGGCCTTGGCACAGCTGCCCAGGGAGGTTTGGAGTACCCACCCCTGGGAGTGCTCCAACACCTGTGGCTGTGGCATGGGCGGACGTGGTCAGCGGTGGCCGTGGTGGTGCTGGTTGCACTCAGTGATCACCGAGGTCTTTTCCAACCTTGATTCCACTCTCAAGGCAGCCCCACGGGGGAGCAGCACAAAAGGCACCCCCAGGCTGCGAGCGGAGGGTTCAGAACACGCTGCGGCAGCAGGAACAAAGCTCTGCAGGATGAAACTGAAAAGGGGAGAAATGCCGGGCTCTGTGAAAGGGAACAACTGAGAGAGCCACAAACGAGCCACCAAACTTCTCACAGGGGACACCACCAGCAGCACAGGTGTGAAGGGACTTCTTTTTGCCCCAAAATTGTGAATCCACAGCCCAAGCCACGTGCACACACTGCAGATGTGAAGTGTATTTTTACTGCCAGCAAGCACCTGGGAATAAAAAAACCTCAGCCCCAAAGCTTGATGTCTAAACAGCAACACAGAAGTTCTAAACCAGCTGTCGAGAGAAACAAAACACAGCAAAAACAAAGCAGAAAGGGAGCAAAAACTTGTCACGCTGGCCATGTTTCCATGGGTGACAGGTTCTGCTGTGCTGGGAATGCAGCACCAAACACAAAAATCCTACTGCACTTAAAAATCCCTAATCCACTGGGAGGGCAGTGGGGCCATACTGGGAGCACTGGGAGGGCACTGAGGCCTTACTGGGAGCACTGGGGCCTTACTGGGAGCATTGGGAGGGCACTGGGGCCATACTGGGAGCTCTGGGAGGGCACTGGGGCCTTACTGGGAGCACCAGGAGGGCACTGGGAGCCCTGGGGAACACCGGAGCCATACTGGGAGCACTGGGAGGGCAGTGGGGCCATACTGGGAGAACTGGGAGGGCACTGAGGCCATACTGGGAGTGCTGCGAGGGCACCGGAGCCATACTGTGAGCACTGGGGCAGTACTGGGGCCATACTGGGAGCTCTGGGAGGGCACTGGGGCCATACTGGGAGCACTGGGAGGGCACTGAGGCCATACTGGGAGCACTGGGACCAGGCAAAGCTTTTCTCACATTAAGGACCATGAAAAAACCAACATCACAATCCATTCCTAACAATGATGGAACATGCAAAAAGCCAACACCACAATCCCGTTCAAAACAGAGGGATCGGCGGTGATGCGGCCCTGCCCGTGGAGGGATCAGCGATGATGCGTCCCCGCCCGCGCATGCGCAGGCGGAGTGATCCGCCAGGAGGGACTATTTGTGATGCGTCCCCGCCCGCGGAGGGATCAGCGGTAATGCGTCCCCGCCCGTGCATGCGCACTGATCCGCGCACCCCCGGCCATCTGCGCACGCACAAGGATCCGCGCACGCGCAGCTGCGAAAACGAGCTTCACTCGGTAGAATTTGAAGGAAAGTTGAAGAAAAGGGACCGTTTAATACAAGCTTAAGGAAATCAGGAGACAGTAGCGCAAAGGGCGCTACGGCCGGGTGCTTCGTACAGAGACAAAGGCGCACCTTTACAGCCAAAAGATCGCCTTTAACAGCGAGCTCCCGCAGCCAGCTCACAATCCCAGCCCGCCTTCCCGGGCAGGGTTTCTTTCGGACCAGGGCTGCATTTCCATCCCCCGCTCTGGGAGTCACCAGGTGCGTTAGGAGCGAGCCGATCCCGCTCCCTGAGACACAAGGGCTTGCTCGAGGAGACTGTTCCTGTTCCTCTGTTCCAGCCACTCTGCTCTCCCCGAAACACCCATTTCCTCGGAGCTCCTCTGAAACTGCATTTCCATTGACCCAGGGCTGCAGAAGCTGCCGAGTCGTGCCATGGGGTTTCTTTGGGAAGGGACCTTAAGCTCTTGCAGTTCCACCTCTGTCATGAGAATTTCAGGGCTCTAAGACTCACAGAACGATTTGGGCTTGGAAGGACCTTAAAGCTCATCCAGTGCCACCCCTGCCACGGGCAGGGACACCTCCCACTGTCCCGGGCTGCTCCCAGCCCCAGTGTCCAGCCTTGCCTGGAACATTCCAGGGGATCCAGGAGCAGATCCCCCCTCTCTGGGCAGACAGAATGAGCTAAACCTGGCTATTCCTGAGGGAGTGATGGCAGCACAGCCGAGTCCTGCATCCCTGATTCCCACTGGGAATCTCCATGTCCTTCCTGCTGTGGGATCCAGGAGTTGCAGTAGGATTTTTGTGTTTGGTGCTGCATTCCCAGCACAGCAGAACCTGTCACCCACGGAAACACGGCCAGCGTGACAAGTTTTTGCTCCCTTTCTGCTTTGTTTTTGCTGTGTTTTGTTTCTCTCGACAGCTGGTTTAGAACTTCTGTGTTGCTGTTTAGACATCAAGCTTTGGGGCTGAGGTTTTTTTATTCCCAGGTGCTTGCTGGCAGTAAAAATACACTTCACATCTGCAGTGTGTGCACGTGGCTTGGGCTGTGGATTCTGGGGCAAAAAAAATTCAGGAGTCAGGGAAAGAAAGAGATGGAAAAGAGAAAGGGAATGTGAAGGGAAAGGGAAAGGGAAAGGGTAAGAAAGAGGTGGAAGAGAGAAAGGGAAAGAAAAAAGTGAGGAAGATGAAAAGGGAAGACCAGGTGGTAAAAAGTGATGCTTGAATGTTATAGAATCTCATTTAAATTAAATTCGAAGTTTCTGTTTGCTCTAGAGATGGAACCAAGGATAACAAATGGTGCCAGGTGACATGAGGGGAACAGGATTTTCTGAGTGATCCCAAATGAACTGGATCAAATAATGGAGCAGGGAGGCAGTTTAGTATGAAGGGGACCCTTGATACCCCCAGAAACTCCTCCAGAAGGAGGAAAAAATCCAGACTAAATCAGCCCTGGGATGTTCCGGGGCGTTCCTGCCTCAGCTCTGTCCCACTGCTCTGCTCTGGGCTGTGGGATTGGACACAACCAGCGCTGCAGCACCTGGGGACTCACTGAAAAAGGGGTTTTTTCAGTAAAAACTAGTGAACCAGCAGTGAACGGCAAAAATGGACAATTTCCGTTCCCGTCTCCGGGAAAAGCAGCAGGGATCAGGCCGGGGAGGAGGTCGCTGGCTCCGGGAAAGGAGTTTTCCAAGCCGGGAATGAGCGCGGCCAGCAGAAGGAAGAGCTCTGCAGGAGCTGCCGCGCCGCCTCAGACACGGAGGGGCTGCGCTGCCCGAGCGGAAGCGGCGGGAGCAGCGGGAACACCGCGGGCACGGGGAGCACCGGGAGCGGCGGGAACACCGCGGGCACGGGGAGCACCGGGAGCGGCGGGAGCAGCGGGAACACCGCGGGCACGGGGAGCACCGGGAGCGGCGGGAGCAGCGGGAACAGCGCGGGCACGGGGAGCACCGGGAGCGGCGGGAACACCGCGGGCACGGGGAGCGGCGGGAGCAGCGGGAACAGCGCGGGCACGGGGAGCACCGGGAGCGGCGGGAACACCGCGGGCACGG
>NW_024581050.1:1178141-1184021 GCF_017639235.1 Corvus kubaryi
GCGGGAACACCGCGGGCACGGGGAGCACCGGGAGCGGCGGGAGCAGCGCTGCTCCGGGCGCGCAGTGCGCAGGCGCGGGGCCAGAAGCGACCAAGGGCAGGCGGAGGCGCGGCGGTGACGTCACAGGGGCTGTGAGGGGGGCCTCGGTCCGGGCAGAGGAGCCGCGGGAGCCGGGAGCGCTTTTGGGGTCGGGACTTGGGCCGGGGGGGTCCCGGGGGCCACGCGGTGTCTTTGGTGGCCTTTAGGAGGGTCAAAGGAAAGAGTCTCCGGTTGTGGGTGAAAAATCTCCGTTGAGGGACACCCCGTGGAAGAGGCTGGCGCTGTGCTCGTGCCGGGTGAGTGTTCCAGGCTGGATCTGGTTGAGGGATGTGGGAGAGGTGGCCGCGATCCTGTCCGTGTCCTGGAGCTGGAGGTCCGGCCGCGGAGGTGTGAAAAACACTTACGGAGTTCTATTGGACTCAAGCTCCTGCCTTTCCGTGGCCATTCCTCTGTCATCAGAGGCCCTCCACAGACCCAGCAGTTGGTTACATTCGGCTCCTTACCTATCCTTTCCCCTAATTCCACAAACAGATTTTTTTTCTCAATTTTGAGATTTCATTTTTTTAATTGTTGTTTGAGTTTCAACTACATGTCTTGAACTGGGGTCGATACAGAGTTAGATTGTTGTGCTGGCTTTGCCTCTTTATTTACTAGTTGTTCTTTTACTAAGCTTGAGACTTTATTCCCAACAATAGATGCGAAACAAACCCACCTCTCCCCTTTTGGACGTTTACTTCCCAACCTGCCCCCACTCATTCCTAGGTTTTCTACAGTCCAGTGCTTTTTCCCATTTTGCATACAGTTTTCTACTTTGGATGGGTTGTAACAGAGACTGTTGACATGGGTACGTGCAATGAAAAAGGAACCTGGGTGTTTTCCATGTACAGCTTTCGGTAACACCCATGGCGTGGCTGTGTCGGTATCCCCAGAGGGCAGAGACAAAAGAGGAGTGACAGATAAAGGAATAACAGAGGTCCCATATGGCCGATACCACCACCCCCCGTGCCTATGGGGCTGCTGCCCACAGCAGGGGTATGTGATCTTCTTGGTGGCAGCTACAGTGGTCATCGGGCCTTGCCCTCTATTTCCTCGTCACTTCCTTTTCGCTGATTTCCAGGCAAATTGCTTTTGACACTTCTTAATTGTAGCTTCCCACTGTTCCTCAGGTATCTCCCATTCAACAGGCACTAGTAATTCCCATCCACAAAGCAGGGTTACTGTTTCAGCTGTTCTTTGCTCTGCCTGGATTGGAGAATAGATTTGGCGTTCTACACTTCGTGCAGTGAGAGTGTCGTTTCTGTGAACTACAATAGCAATATTTTATCAGTCTAGACATTTACATTTAACCCAGCTAGCATGTCCAGTAATGGGATGAATTAGACAGGGTATGTGGTATGGCACTGTTGGAGGTAGCAATTCCTCCTCCTTTTTGAATAAATCACAGGCTAAGGGCAGAATATGAGAACCCTCAGCCCAAAATAGTCCTGATCCTCCTGTTTGGAGTGGAAGGATTCTTCCCCAAGGAGGGTATCGGACGTGTCTCAGGACTTGTCCAGGCAACACTTGAAACCACTGCTATAAGCTTGGCCTTATTTCCTAGTCAGGTGTGATTCTTGGTGTATCTCTTGAATCATTTGGGTTTTCCCAGCGCATTAACCCCCAGTTCCCTCTTAAGAGTTACCTTGGTATCCCCAGGCTTAGATGTTCTAGTCCACTCCTTAGGTTCCTGCACGGGTCCTTTGATTCTGCTGCCGTGGATCCACCCTCGCTCCTTGGCCTGGATCGCTGCCTCAGTTGTCAGTAGCACCTGAAAAGGACCTTTCCCTTGTGCAGCTAAAGATTGATCCTTCCATGTTTTTACTAACACCCACTCCCCTGGATGGATGTTACGGATTTTAAAGTCTAAAGGAGTGGTTTGAGGGATTATCCCTTTGAACTGCAAATCTTCAAGGGTCCTTGCAATTGTGTTGACATATTCTTTAACACTCATTCCCCTAATTCATAGGTAGCAGTTTCATGTTGGGTGTTCAAAAAGGGTAACCCAAACTATAGGAAAAGGGTTCAGGAAGGATGTCTGGACTTCAGGCAGCTCTCTTGAAAGCTGTTTATTGCATAGGAAAAGTCACAAAAGCATTTCAGGGAGTGGGTATCCAGAGCCAGCCCCACAGCTGTCAGCCACAGCTTGTAGGCATAACTGAAGCCGCTTTCTGTTCAAGAGAGCATTGTACACCTTTCTTTGCTGAGTATCCCAAGACATAACAACCAACAAGCACCATACACAACACCTTTACATTTGCCTATAGCCTATCTTAGGTACTACCACCACCATACTGTACATATCCTATAGAACCCTAGAGTCACCACCATCCAATCACAAGAGCAAGCAAGCTACAATTCAAGCTCACAATGGAACACTCTCAGACCTCTCTTCTTCCTGCCACATCAACATTCCTTGTCTGCCTGCCATAGCTCTCTTCCTGGCAAAAACATGTTTTCTATTTACTTCTGCTCTTCCTGGGACCCACCCACCCGGTGAAAAACATGTCCTTGTTTGCAGTCACGTACCTCTGTCCTAAGCACAAAAATCTCCTTCCAGCTCATCTCCAACCTTTGTCCTCTCACCCATTCAGTGATCAATGTTTCAGCAAACATCTTCCACTCTACATCAAAACCTGCTTCCATTTCTGTCCCATCCTCAGGCTCCACACTCAGAGATCTCTTGGCCGAGCCCACATATCTGCAAAACTTTCTTACCAAACTTTCATCTTCAACACCAACCATCATTTCATAAGGTGACACTCTCACGTCTGACCTGGTTGTGTCTGAACTCTCAATAAAGCCAGAGGTTGGCATTTTACCCATGACATTTGAGTTTCAATTATTAATTCAGTTGTTAAGGTTCTCTTTAAAGTTTGTTTCATCCTTTCTACCCGTCCTGAACTCTCTGGGTGCCATGGGCTATGTAGTTCTCATTTTATTCTTAAGGCTTGAGTTAGTTGCTGTAAAACTTTTTATGTAAAGTGTGTCTATCTTAGTAATCATTCCATACCTGGGAATAATTTGTTCTAAGAGGGTTTTACATTCTACATTGGCTGTGGCTCTGACACTGGGAACAGCTTCCACCCAATGGGGAAGATGGTCTGTTATTACTAACAAGAATTTCCACCTCTGCACGTGGGGGACTTCAGTAAAGTCCACGTGGATACTTTGAAATGGTCGGAGAGCCAACTCACGACCTCCTGAAGTTGTTTTTCTCATCACCTTCTTATTTACTTTTTGGCAAACCATACATCTTTCAGTTATTTGTTTAGCCAACCCATAGATTCCAATGCACCCATAATTCCTTAGAAAGTGATCACACAAAGCCTTAGTACCCCAATGAGTTTTTGATGCATGTTTTCTAATATTTTTCTGGTGAGTGACTTACGAAGTAACTGCCTTCCGTCAGGAAGTTTCCATTTTCCACATTCGTTTGGCCTTCCCCCCCTTCTTCCTTCATTCTTTTTCCTCTGTTTCACTGAATTTTGGAGTCTCCAATTTTTCGCTCTTCGAGGCCAAAATTAACACAACCCTTTTTATCCCATTCTCTGCAGCATCCTCAGCCCCCCCGATCTGCCAAACTCCCTCCTCCCATCTCTGAGGCCATCCCCCCGCTGTCCCCCCCCCATGTACCACAGCTCTCTCTTCAGGCAATTCCAATGCCTCTAAAACCTCCAAAACAAGTCTCCCATGCATCAGCCCCTCTCCCTCTGAACCAAGCAATCCCCTTTCTTCCCAGATTTTCCCAAAGGCATGCACCCCTCCAAAAGCGTACCTTGAATCAGTAGATGTATTTCCCTTCTTGTGTGCTAAATCTTCCAGTGTGCATAGTCCCCCCATCAACTAAAGCCTACCCTGACATTCTTTTTCCTTGGACACATCTGGAAGAACCGTCTCCAGATATTATTTCCTTCTGCAAGGGCTCGTTCCTCGAGATGGAACTTCGGCGTTTTGCTTCTCCTTTCAGAGGAGCAGCAGAAGCGGTCGTTGCCAGGGCAACGGTGCAGGCGCGGGAGGGAGGGGGGGTAGGAGGTGGGAATCCTCTCGGAGGCCGATTCCTCCACGAGCGGGGGAGCAAAGGCGGAGGCTGCTGCCGGCACCGCCAAGGGCACCAGCTCTTGGGGCCGGTACCAGAGGCTGGCGTGGAGCCTCTGCACGGGTCCGCAGCAGCCACGGCGACAGGAGGCCGAGCCGCCGGCGGGCCCAGCGCGGCCCGCGGGGCCGAAGCCGGGTTCAATGGAGCCGCGGCAGAGAACGCAGCGGGGGCAGGGGCTGCTGGAACGGCCCCGGACAGCGGGAGCGGGGCCGGAGCCGGGGCGGGGCCGGGGCGGGCCCCAAAAGCGGCGGGCTGGGCTGGTGTGGAGCGGAGAGCCGGGCTAGGGCCGGGCACAGGGACACCGAAAGCGGCTTTTCCTGATGCTTCCAGGTCCAGTCTTAAGTGCACCATCCAGTTGAGCTGTGTTGGTTTGTTACTGATCAATGGAGTGCTTGTCCTGCCCGCAGGCTCTGGGCTTTTCACTGCCCTGTGGCCTTGGCTCGTGTTTTGGAAGTGTTTGCTGAGACGCAGAGTGTTGGTGTTGGGAAGCAGCAGCTCAGTGACTTGGGGCTGCTGCTGCTTTAGGAGTTTCATCTTTGTGCCTTTTTTTTGTCAGTTCGGTGTGCCCCAGTGAGACAAGGGCTGCAGTGGGTGTTCTGCAGAGCTCCAGCACAATATTGCCACACAGCAAAAGCAGAGAAATAATAACAGCCACAACTGGGCACTGTTCTCACTGGATGCTCAGTAAAAAAGAGACTCCTTGAAATAAAGGGCTCAAAGGAAAGTGTTTCCCTTTGGATGTGTTTCCTTTTGGATGTGTGAAATGCAGGATTGCCGAGTGACAGTCTGCAGAAATTCAGTCATTCTTTGTTTGTGGGAACTGCCCTGGAGAAGGAAGTGAGTGCAAAAGCCCCACAAGCCCTACAAAAACAGATCCAGACAGGCTGCAGAGCAGGGATATCTGGATGCAGAGTGGGAATTCTTTGTTCTTCTGGTGCATTGAAGCAGTTGCCATTAGGATTTTATTTGGTGATGCAGTCTCCTGAATTTCTTCTTGTCAGAGTGCCCTTTGTGGGGAGGGGGCATCACTTGTGGAAGAATTCTCAAGTATCTTGGTTTAGGTAAAATACAGTAACTAAAGTATTTTTTATAATTTTATGGAAAAAGTAGTGCGTAGACTTCCTTTGGAATAAACTGTACTTCTTTAAATGTTTGCAAATCCCTGTGTTGTGTGTGTGTGTGTCTGTGAGCACTCCTGTGTTTTACAGAACACACTGCAGACTGTAAATAAAACTACCAGAAAGCTGTTTAAGTCTTGTGGACTGAATGTACCATTTAATGGGAAAGTGAATAAATTATTAAGCAGCAGTTGCTAAGTGGATGCTTCCTGCAAATATCTGAAATCTTTGTGGTGTTTGTGTGCAGGTTTCAGCTGGAGTTGCCCTGGCATTGCCTCCCAGAGGGGCAGGATTGCTCCCCGGGAAGTTCTCCAGCCAGAATTCCCTCTGGATCCGGATTATTTTTTAAAAAAAGTTTAGTTTGTCTTGGCTTTTTCTTTTTTTTCCCTGCCCTTTCTGGTTTGTCTCTCCATGTTCTTATTTTACAGAGGAACCCCTCCCCAGCCTGGCCAGAGCCGCAGCCTCCTTCATGTGCCGCTGCCTCACTCGCTGCTGCCGTGCTGGCTCAGGAATGTGCTCAAAGCCCGGCTAAGCAGGAATTGTTCCGGGCCTGCTCTGTTTAATCGCTGCCGCCGCGAGCAAAGCTGC
>NW_024581051.1:0-157099 GCF_017639235.1 Corvus kubaryi
CGGGCGGGGAGGGCGGGCTGCAGGGAAATCCTGGCACCGCGGAGCGCCGCCGGGGAGGCGGGCAGGGAGGCCGGGAACAGCCACAGTAACAATAAAGGGTTTTTCTCTCGCTTTTCTTTTTCTTTTTTTTTGACCTCACTGTGGGGGTGGGGGCCCTGCGGGCAGCGCCGGGAGGCCCTCCCCACACCCTGGCAGTGTCCTGGTGAAGCCTTCGGGTGGGCAACCCCCTTGCCCCCATCCCCCGAGCACGGTCAGCTCCAAAGCGTGCTTTAAAGCTGATGATTTTTCACCCAAACCCCCTTGCCCCTCACCTCCTCGGCGCCCCGATCGGTCAGGGTGAAGCTCAGTCCGCTCTCCCCGCGCCGCACTCATTCATCCTGCCTGTCCTCCATTATTTACGCGCTGTTAAGGAGCGCTCGGGCTTTCACGACTCGGCGGTCTGCGATTTGCAGGTAACCGGCAAATACTGCGAGAGCCGGCGGGGCCTAGGGGCGTCTCCCCCCGCCCAGTGGCGGGGCCGGAGCGGAGCTGCGGCGCGGAGGTGCTGCGCGGGGCGCGGACCATCCACCGTCGGCCAAGAGCCCTTTCATGACAGATTTAAGGGCACCTGCCCGTCTGTTTTATACAAGTGAAACTGCCTTGCCCAGAACGGGAAAAGGCTCAAAATAGCTGTTGGCAGTCCAGCGGATTACTGACTAGGAAGCCCATAAATACTGCGCTGATGTTAAATTTTTAACAAGTTCCCTGGTTAATCCAGATAGAGACCCCGGTATTGTTCCAGCTCTCGCAGTGACATCCTCCCAAAGGTTTCTGTTGGCAGATACCTGGACTCAACACTCTGTGCCTGACAGTTTTACCGAAGGGTCATTTTTCGAAATGTTACTTTTGGCACTGCCATAATAGCACTGCATGTGCCCTTATTGAAATATTAAGTGTGATATATACCTTACCCAGGCTAAGGTATTTTTCTAAATATTTGCATAATTTTCATTACATATGGCATTTTAAAATCAGTGTAAACAGAGGATGCATTGTATGTAAATGTGTATACTTAGTTTAAAATATGTTGATATACCCACAGCTGGGTGAGAGAATTTTCCTCTTTGCTCTCTTTGCATTGGAGCATTCTGACACTAAAGCACTTTATCACAGGGTAATTGTATTTTCTTTTTTTGTAAATACAGTACCCAAATTCAGGGAACATGTTCATTTCAAGGTGTTGAGCCTGTAATATTCAGCATGCCCGCAGACTGCTGGGCCCTTACACATATAGGGTGATGTCTCTGGGCAGGAAGCATCATGCCGTGTTGATGCCTTAGGTTTTAACTTTTATATTTTTCAAATCCTGTACTGCCTAGTGTGTAACTCTGAAGTTTCTTGTAGCCTGTTGATTTCTGCTCTCTCCTGCTAGGTCGACATGACAAAGCCTCTCCAGGCCTGCTCTTCAAGGACACCCAGACCGTCCTAGGCCCAAAAAGTATAAACCTAAAAGCCCCTAAAGGGGGGCAAGCTGAGGGGAATTACATCATTAAATTGAAGCTTTAATTGGAGAATTAACCCTGATATGCAAATGAACCAAACCTATAAAGGTGTGAAGAACTTGTGACCTGTCGTCCATCTTGGGGTCCATTTTGAGAATAGCCTCTGGCTCCCCAGGGTGTACCTTTGAAGGCCTTTCAAATAAACACCTACCTTTATTCCCTTATTCTTGTCTAGTCTCTGTTTCTAGGAGGGCTCTCAAGGCATCAGTGTGTAGCCCAATCCTGCTATCTGAAATAAAACTTACGGAGAAAATAGCGCCCTTTCACATTTTTCACAGTTTCTCATTGTTGAAATCTTTTCAATTCTATGGAAATCTTTTTAACCATTTGATTTACACATCACAATGATAAAAAAACCCCACAAGCCCTCCATATGTCATTTAATAGTCAAGGATGAAGTTGCTTGCTCCATAGGAGCAAGGGCTTCGTGCAAACAGTCCCTCCTGGTCCGCAGCCTCCCAGGTGGGAGCAGGCAGTGACCAAGCAGGTGGTTGGAGGCAGCAGCCCCACTGCTGCCCAGGGAATTGGGATGGCTCTGTGCCCCGGCCTCTGACAGTACTGGAGGCATGGCCAGAGACTGCATGGTTCCAGTAATTCTTAAGTGCTATTGCAGAAGCCAAAGTAAATTTGAGAGCAGCCCAGAGGCTGCTCCCAGTTTATACAAAAGGACAGTCAGAGAAAACAGCTATTATAAAGTTTGTGTAAGCAAAAGAAAAAAGAATTCTATAATAATTCCTGGCTTCTTTGGATACATTTCCAACTTTGCAATTATTCAATTATTTATCCTGTGTGAGTGCACTCCATGCTACCTTTAATCTACCAACTCTTGTCTTGAGACTACTTTCTTATTTAGGAACCTAATTTAAGTGGTTTAAAACTTTTTAAAAGGGATGCTGAATGGATGACATTGCTCATACTTCCTTTTAGTTCAGAAAGGACATGTGTGTGGGCATGCATGTGTGTGGTGCCATGTGCTGAAGCTGAAGAAAATCCACACAACTCTTTCTGAGGACAAAAGAAACAGACACATGGATTCATTTGCTGTAATAACAGGCTGGCAACACTTGACAGTAGCTCACTCAAAAGCTTGTTCCAGTCATGTTACACATCCCTGTCCCTTCTGAATATTTCTTGGTTCTTCTCTTCAGAGCTGGTTTTCAAACCTGTGGGCCACTGTGCTGTGCCACAGTTGGTTTTACTCAAGTTTCTCTCTTGTGCCCTTTCATGTTGTGACCTTTTGCACCTCTGATCTGTGGCACCTGTTCCAGCTTTTCCTCTTCATTCTTCTTTCCTTCTTTCCCCCTTGTTTTTATCCCATCTGAGATTCATGCATGTTTTCACTGCTTTACTCCAGCCCTAAAAGCCAATTTGGCCTGAAGACACAGCCGCGCCATTTCTGGTGTCTTGTATCATTGCTCTTACCTTTTCCAGTTCCATGTTAGCCATCCTAAGGTCATCAAAGGCAGGCTGCAGCCCCCAGCACAAGGAGCACATCCTTTACTCTGCACTGCGCCCAAGTGTGCCATTATAGGCCATAATGGTACTGGTTTGTTCTCTTAGGTAGGAGCAAAGGACATATTAATAGGAAAGTGATACGTGTGCACATCAATACCATTTGTATTTTGAGGCAGTAACAGTTTACAGCAAAGTTTCAGTTTCTCTGCAGAAGAAACACCAGTCCCTTCCCCAGCTAAGAATGTTTGGGAAACCCTGAAGCACAGATATGTAGGGGCCAGAAGCAGAACCAAGGTTCCTAGGAAAACTTCAATTCTCAATTTCTTCAACTTCTTGACAGCTAAAGTATCAGCATTATTAAAAACATGCAGATTTTGAATTGATCACCAGGAAGGAGTGATGGGATCCTCTGTTGTTAAGTCTCTTTCGACCACAGATTTATGCCCTCTCTCCTTGTCATTTTAAACCTCTCTCATTAGGAATTAAAACTGGAGTTTAAAGCATGGTCTTAAGATTCCTAAATGTCAGGCGTACTTGAATATTTTGTGTTCCTGTGATATCTAGAGAATGTAAGTATCTGTTTAAGTGCTTTGCTGAATCAGGAAAACGTCTATTTGTCATAATATTTGGTTTATTTCTATCCACCAACTCAAGTGTGTGGTGCTTTTGCTCTTGTTTCAGCTAGATCTAGACCATGAGTTTAGTAAAGATTGTTAAGCAGTCTGTTATGCTTTGAAATTTTCTGTTTAAAAGGCTTTATGATCCCTAAAGTACACGTGATTAACATAAGCTCTGGAAGCTAGTAAGTTAAATTATTTAATATAAAATCTTCATATTACCTCCAGAAACAAGAAAATGTGACTAAAACTTTTTGCAAAAACTCCATTTTCCAGTGTTCCTGAAGATTGCATTCTGAAACACTATTGCTAAATAGCATTTAGCAATACTATCTAGAAATGGTCTAAATATTTGGCTCTGTTTTAGTAACTCATGTGGATTACCAATGCACACATATCCAAACACACTACATTTCTGGTAAGTTACTTCAGAGAGTGACTATACTATAGACTACTATAGAACTGTAGGGTCAGAACTGAAGGGACTTTGGTGTCAGCTACTCCACATTGTGCTCTGATGGAGGATCTGAGCACTTATTGCCATGCTCTTTTCCAGGGGAGATGCAGTCCATTTAGAGTTCCCTAAAACAGGCTGCTACATAGTGTATGTAAATCTCTCCTTTCACAGTCTCTCTCAGATCCCTGAGCCGCTGTGGGCAAATTGGTCAACCACATACCCTGGATGTTCCTACACATCTTCATTTATCCTCTGTTCCTGAAATCATCCACTGGTGGAAAATGCACAGCCTCCTGAGGTAGCCCCATAGTCTCATTTTTTCATTATCTGTATTTTTTCTGTTTTCCCAACAGATACACCACTTACAGCTTTCTTGGCTGCAGATTAGTCTAATTTCTTCTCTCAGTGACCCCAGAGAACAGTGTAACCATCTTCTTTATACCAATCCTATTAGGAGGCTGTTATCTTCCCCAACCTTATAGTTTATGCTCACTGTTTGCTTACCAAGTGAAAACAATGATCAGGGCTACATAATAAAGCTTCTTTTCATGGAGATTATTACACAGCATTGGAAAGCAAGGATATGCTCTGACTGAGGGAAAAAGTCTCCTGCAACTTGTTTGCCACAGATTATTTCTGTAACTGTCACTTTGGGAATTTCTATAAATAAAATCACTATCACTCTTCTGAGAAGTGAGCATTTACTACCATGTTTTAAACAATGAAAAAATACAGATCTGTTTTTCATCTAAATTCTTTATGTATTTGAAATCACTCAAAGAAGAGAGTCCAAAGAAATGTGGTTTGGTTTGACGAAAAGAAGCCTCCCAGCGGGATATTTAACAGAATACCTAGAAAACAGTGTTGAAAGACTTATAATATTTGGAACCCATTTTTTCAACTCTTGTTCCATGACCTCTGAGTTCCAGAGGACCTTACTTGGCTTTAACTCATTTTTCTCTGTGGTGATAACACTTTGGACCCAGGGGGCAAAAGAAGAACTAATTGACCTACAGTTTGAGCAAGGGTTTTGCCTGACCTTGTACATGTGAGTGATGGATGTTTGACTTTAAACTGTTTTTGATATTGCAACACTGCACAAGATTTGGCTTTCCTAGTTTGCATTTTCCTAGTGCTTTGTGAATGGCCAAGTGGAAGCACAAGTGTGTGCAGGTACTAATCTTCTGCCCCCCACCCCCAGTCTTCCCAGGCTGCCCAGCAATGCCTGGAGGAGTGCATGGGGTGAAGTAGTCATTCAGCCAGTGAAAGAAGGTGGTAGTTCACATATTGCCTCAAAGGGCTTTTCCTTTCTTTTTTCATCTGCTTTCTCTTGGTCCCCTAAGCTCAGAGCACGTTTACTTGCAGAACACCTCAGGGAAATGAGGACATAAATTCCACTGTTTGGCAAGAGGGTATGCAAACAAGTATCTAGTGCCAGACACGTGCCACTGTCTATGATCAACAGTGTCTTCAAATACATCACTAATTAATTTTCAGTGAAATGACATTAGGGTTTTTTTAAGCTTAGAAGGGGAAAAGTAAACCACAAATCATTTGAAAGGATATGGCAGTAGCTCACATAAATGTAATAAATGGATATGGCATAGAATAAATATTACTTTTAGCAATAAATAGAAAGAAAAAGAAGAGTAAAAGAACAACAGCTCTGCAAATTATCTTGCTTAATATGAAAATTTGAGCATCACTATCAGCATTTAGGGACTAATTCTGAAACTGCTGAGTACTCTTCCATTAACTACTGTGGGAGTTGAGAACACCTGGCATCTTGAGAAATTGGCCTCTTCGGCGGTTTTAATTTAGTCTGACAATAACGCTGAATAAAAATATTCTTGGGGATAGCCCACAATTATATAGCATGAGCTCACTTCTTCATTATAAAATGTGAGCTGAAACCATTCATAACTGCCAGCCAGTATTACAACAGGCAATTCCAGTTTTTCATTGCATGGGAAAAGCACTAGCAAGCTTTAATGAGTTTCAAAAATAGCTGCCACATCAGAAAATTGTAATGGTGCTTGTTTTTCTAATGTGAATACCTGTTCAGCAGACATCGCTTAAACAATGGCATCCAAATAGACCAGGGCATGTAAAATAGCTACTTCTATTTGTCAGCTGCACACCCATTGTTTTCAGTCAGAGCCTGCAGAGCAGCTTCAGCTGTACATTCCTGGGAAATGAATAATATCAGTTGAGATTACGCTACAGTACCACATCTATTACAAGCACATTATAAAGATTGAATATAACCTAATTAGGAAATGCTGAAGTCGGCTGGGTGTGGACGTGGGCTGGGAAAGAGTCATTATACATGACCTTCGCTTACTGAAAATGAGAGTTCACAGAGGATAAAGCAAAGGTAACAGTGTAGATTTCAGTCTCAAATCCAGATATCATGTGCATATCCCATATTCCTCATTCCCTTCCCACTAAGATAAACAATTGCTCCCCAAGTTTCACTTCCATGAAACTCTTTTGTAAACACTTTGCAAATCCAGCAGGACGACCCAAATTGGGCCATAGTCTTAGTTTTCATGCAGATTAGAAGTGGAGCTCTACTCTGGCTTATAGTGCTGGAAGGAAGAGTTTGCAGAGGGAGGCAGGGAGTTTCATCTTAACTAGATAAGAAAAGAGGCAAGCTCTTCCAACAGCTACATGGGACCTTCCTCTTCTTGTAAATCTGACTCTTCTGACACCCTTTCTAATCTGCAGCACAGGTTTGTTTCACTGCTTTCTGCTTGCTGCCTTACCAAAGCATCACTGATCAGCAGTATGGGATTTCACAGCTATGAAAATCTGTATCAGCTGCCCCTGTGTCTGCACGTTGTTAGCCAGGCATGCTGCTGGCTAACAAGTCACTGAAAAAATGCCTTCAAACATTTACCTCTTGGTTCCAAAACGAAGGTTGCATTAATGCCAACAGCTGGAAGAGATCAGTGCTCCAAGTTGGATTTCTGCCTTACCACTGATTGGAACAGAGGTTGCAGAGAGAAAAGTACAGCATGCCAAGCTGAAAGTAGTTTACTGTGTTTATGGGACAAAGTCTCATCTGTACAGGTACTCACAAAGGCTAGACCAGTTTTCCCACAGCACACCGCAGAATGGTGCAATTGAGCAAGCAGTTAAAACCAGTAAATACAACCTCAGACATCATGGTCTGCCCATAACTGAATAAGTACCAGAGTAGATGCACTTGAGCAGAGCTCTGCTGTTCATGTGCTTAGAACTGTCTAAAAATCAACAATTACCCATTTTCTTTGCCATGAATATATTTTTGAGCTCCTGTTCCTACCAGAAACAAAGGAATGATTCATGTTTTCTTGTGTTGGCTTTTGCACATTGTTTAAGGACTCTGACATTGATTCTCTGTTGATTTTGCTGTAAATTGAGAATAACTATTAATATCAATGACATGATGCTGGTGTGAAATTATATGCAGGTGTCATTTAAAGAAATGCACTTCTTAAGATAGCCTTTACTGTGTATTTACTACAGTGTGCACTTCTGCATCTCCTGATGTTACCATAGGTGCGCAGCTCCTGTCCTCTGCCTTGTACACTGGAACCAAGTCTGTCTCTACTTATTTCTTCTCACAACTGGGATCAGCTATATCAAAATCTGCATTTAAAATACAAAATAAAATTACCTATTCCACAGTCCCACAAATACTCTCTAATTCACAACTTACACAAGTCACAAACCCAACCTGAAGCCACCAAGACACCCGAGATTGTAAAGACCTTTTTTTCTGTTCCCCAGTGTCCCCAAAGTGGTTAAGAGAAGTAAGTTGCTTACTTTTGAAGCACTTGTTTTGAACCTGCTATCTGTGGACCCCTGGTGCCAAATTCTGCCAGTCTTAAGAATGGTAATTGAGAGAAGAGTGCTTATTGTCAGTAGGTATGGATCTGCACTGGGAAATTTTTAGGAGTCTGCAATTTGAGAAAGATGGAGTTAGCTAATCCAGGACACACCTTTTCTTACACATGGCAAAGATTTAATATTTATTTTAGACTGGAAAGTATTATTAGAAACAAAATACAAAAAAGCTTCCAAATGGTTAGCGTGGCAAAATCTGAAATATTTTTCAAAGATACCTCAATTTCATAAGATACCTAGCACATTTTCAGAAAAATGTCTGGAGACCTAATAACAAATATAACTGGTATGTATGTTTTAATGTTCATAATCTTCACATCAATTATGGTAATGTTCTTAACAATGCTTCTGTTATAAAATTAGATGACCCGACATCTTGGTAAACAAACAACATACCGTATGTGATTAAAACACTGATCAAATTGAATCAGACAATAATACAACAGAGCTGGAAAAATTCATTCACTAGTGATAAATAGTTGTAGGTTTTGATCCACAGACAAAAGTGCTTTCATCTGAAGAACAGAACCATCATTAACTCCTTCTCTCCTTTCCTCGCCATCCCACACATACATAAATATGTTGTCATCCTGGAAGATCATTTGGGAAGCAAACGGATTAATCTTTTTAAATGTGTAAACAGCCTACAAACTGGCCATCAACTACATGCAAATGTTGCACTGTTAGTGTAATAAGAAAACACCCACTTAATTCAGTAGGAATTTTGTCTGCACTAGCTTAGTCCAGAACCAGGTGCTTCTGTTTTGCACTTAGCAAGTATTTTAAATCCCATTCTGTTTTAGCTAAATTACTGGGTTTGGGTAGCCTCTCAAGAAAACTGATATGACTGGAATACATAAATTAGTGAAGAAGATGTGTACCAAACCTTAATCAACAGTCTTTCTGCTGGATGACGTAGTTTGTTTTTCTTAAGTCACCACAACACTTAGAGGTTTTTATTTGGAATCTGGTATGTTAAATGTGGACCTCTTTTTTTTTTAATATGCCATTTACAATAGGTATATTAAACTTATGTCTGTCAAAACTTCTGGAGTGGAAAAAATGGAGTCAGTTAGTAACATCTGCCAGTTTGCTAGAAACACACAGAGTGTTTCTGTTACAAGATTTCATTACTTGCAGTGGCCAGTGTTCTGAAACCTCCAAAACCAGCTCCTCTTATTTGGTCTAAATTTTCGGATTGCTACACAGAGGTATGTGTTAACCCAAACCAGATTATAGGTCTGAATTGACACTGTCTGATGAATTTTTTAGAAGTGCAGAAGAAGTTTGTTACAAGCCCTCCTGAAAATGCAGCCAGCATGGAATGTAATAATGAACCTTTCCAGATCTGAGCTAGCACTGCATAGAGAACAGAAAACCACACTGCTCTGCAACCATTTGTTTGTTCAGTCTGTCTGAATACTTATAAAATCCGTTGCATGAATCATTATATTTGACTTCTGTGTGTCTGTTCAAGGCTATAAATAAGAAAAAAATGGAATTGCTTTCAGTATCTTAATTTTCCTCCAGTTTAATCTGATTTTTAAGAAGTGGGAGTATCTTTATTTCCCATCAGCTTTGAGTTCCTTACAAATATTTGAGGTAGATTCATTAATCTTCAGTTTAATGGTTGAGCCACATCAACTTAAAGCTAGGGTATTAGTGTGTTGGATTTCAAGCCAGGTGTAGCTATCTTGTATTTCTGTCCTTGAAGAGATGACTTTTCTACTCAATCTATTCCATTTTTAACTGGACTCTTAACTGATGTGCAAGTCTCAGTTGTATATTTTATGCAGTACAGGCACAACTTTTGCAAAACAAGACCTTGGCACCATGGAAAAATGTCATGTGATGACTCTCTCATGACATGTCCAACTTAAAAAATGCATCATTGAAGAAAAATGCCAGAGCAGATTACAATAAATTCCTTACTGAATTCCATCAAGAAAGGAAGTAGTCTTACTCAGCATTTACTCACAGCCATCCAGTTCCTGAAGTCCTGAACAAAGATTTACTCAGGCTCTGATTTGATCATATGTGCACATGGAGATGCAGAGACCATCCTTCCTGAAGGGGTGCAGTGCTCTCAGCACTTCCAGTGGCTGAGAGAAGGGAGGAAGCTATCAGCTGGTAGGAGACAGAGGGTGGGATCCTATTTCTGCATCTCAGTGTTTTCATATTTACCTTTGTTTGGTCTTGCTTGCTATTGTCTTGTGTTTATTTTAAAAATGAGTCAGAATTTACAGAGCCTTTCAGGAGGACGTCCCGCAACCTGTGATTCATGACATCCTGCAGAAATTGCATGCTGATTAACAATACCCTCTCTGCATGGAGCTGCGCTTCCGAGCTGTGAAACAGGACAAGCGCTGACAAATCCTTCTAATGTAATTCTGTTGAAGACTTATTTTGTGATGTGCAGCCTGTCAGAGTATGGGTCTACCCCCTACAAGGCTTCCACCGTGTTTGGGGGTACTTACAGGCCTCACAGAGCCCATCCCTCCACACACACTGACCAACAAGAAATAAGGGGTCATACTTAAAGTTATCTGAAAAACTGTTGGATATTTAAAATGCAAACTTCAAAATTAAAGTTTTTGTCTGTAAAGTCAATCACCATGTCTAACACTCCCTCCTGTGGAACAGTCCCAGGGATTTTGCCTGGAAGAGGCAATCTGACATCCCTCTTGAGTTCAAAGGAAAATTGATTATTTCAGGTAGCCCTCTGCCTGGCAATATATCTAGTAAGATTTACAAGTTTGGAGCACATTGACTAGCAAGCTATTTATAATTAATTTTAAATTACACTATCTGTTATTTACAATAAATAAACTCCTATGATATTGACAAATTAACAGTATTAACAGTTAGGGAAATCAGTTTTGAAATACACAGTCTCTCCAAAGTGAACTAGAAATAAAAATGTAGAAAGGAAAATGCCATTAAAACCAAGCTGCTAAAATGATGCAGCATGAAAGCAGGTGGCTTTCATGCTGCATCAGTTCATTATTAGCTCCTGTGTAATGTGCTGGTACTTCGCTGCTGAGATTTGGCAAAATGGGCCCTAAATAGAAAGTCCTGCTGGAGCATCAAAATGTCTTACGAAAACATAGTGCCAATGACATTATGTATGCCTTGCTGTTGTGGGAATTCCTTTTCTGCAAGGTGTAAGAGATTTACTCTCCTCAACAGGAATTACCTAAAAGGAAATTATTGACCAGAGAGATAAATACTGATCCAAAGTGAATCACCTTACAGCTAAAGAATAATTTCTGTGGGTGCAGACATGACAATCAACACTAGAGAAAGATCAAGAAACACTGAACTTCTACATTCCAGCACTTCTCATATTGTAGTATTTCCATGTGCTGTAAATAGCTGTGGCTTCGGCAGCACAGTACAGGATGTTGTAAAATGAAACACTTCCTAAAAAACACAATGCCTGCACAGGTGCAGTGAGCCAGCAGGATGACATAAAGAGTTATTCTGTGACGCTCATCCTCACAAATATATGTGTCTCTTGATCCCTGTGGCCATAAGAAACCCTTTGGCCACCTTTTCTCTTAGCATTGAAAACTCCAACATGTGAAGAATGTTTTCAAACAGGATGACAAGGCTACATCCTGCACAGATTTGAAAGGAATTGGTTGCAAAAAGCAGGCAACAGCCCATAATATCCTTCCTGCTCAGTTGGCCCTCCTATCACTGCTGATATCAATATGGGAAGTCCCAAATAAATAGAAGCTTTAAACTTCCCCTGTTGTGCTGCATTCCTATTTGGCATCTAAACCCCTATTATTTGCTATCCAATGGGGAGACAAATGGATCATCGATTAGGTCATGGTGTGTTTGAATTGAGGAATGTGAGTACGTGAAATTGCAGCACCATTAGGTCATCCTGGGCTCTAAGCTGCTACAAACCAACCTCGTCCCATTGTTTTTCAAGAATCTTTCCCATTCCCTGTGGAACACAAGTACCCATGGTAAATGGATGGGGCACATCTAGGCTGTGTCCCGGCTGAGGGCAGATGGCTGCTTTGGTATCCAGTGAGGATCCTGGTCTCCTCACGGTGCTGTCATCTTGCCCTGAGCACATGGCAGCTCTCTGTTCAGTTTCCTTGTTGCTTCCTGCAGAAAGCAGGGCAGGGAAGAGACAGCATGTGTCTGAGTTTATCTCCCGTACTCAGCTGGGACTGAGTGACTGGGCTGCCCTGACCCAGGGGTTCAGAAGTGCTTCTGGATGCACCACTTCAGACAGGCCTCAGGCTGGTTCTACGATGACTGTTTGGTTTGACAGTGAGAGTCACCCCTCTGTAGGTTCAAAACATGAGCCACACCTCGCCCTTGTCTGCATCTCGCATCTAAGCTCTTTTCAGCATCCATATGATACTTCTTGACCTTCCAGCAGAAATGACCCTCTAGTACCAGCCTTTCTCTCTCTCTGCAGTTGGTGTCTGTAATTAAGGGTAGACTGGGGACAGTGGGTGGGTAGGAACAGGACATTGCCTGATTGCTGCAGAAGGACCCCTTGCACTGATGGTGTGCAGCCCTGGGGTGTTTGGAGCAGAACAGGAGTCCCCCTCATGTGCTGGCATCCCTCTGGCCATGTGGTGAGGGTCTGCCAGGAGTGAAGTGAGGGATCTGCTGTGGAGATGGGGGTAAATTTGGCATCAGCCACCACTAGGGCTCTGCTGTGGGCACCTCAGAGGGGAAGCAGGGACTGGATTAAATCTGTGGCTGACTGCAGAGATTTATGTGTTTTCTCTTAAATGTCTCTGCAGTTACACCATAATTGTGTAACTTTTATCAGGTCTGTTTGTTCTTCCTCTCAGGTCATCTATGTCTTATGTTTTCACTGTTTGTTTTTCCAAGTTTCAGAGAGTGAAAAGAGAATTTCCTGTGATTTCCTGGGACAAGACTCCAACTGTATCTGTCTCATTCACTAGCATGCTTTTTGTCAACAACCAAATGTGATGATTAGTATTCATTTCCATAACACGGGTCTCATAAAGAAAATGGCATAATCAAATAATGCAGCATTTTGTATTGTTTAATTGATGGAAGGGAAAGGCTGAGATAATTTACCATTTCATCATTCTTCAAATTAAAAATGTCCTGCTTTAGGCCTCTACCCAGAACTCCCCTTTGTTACTATTAGGTTAAGGAGAAAAGGAGTATGGGGACAGGCCAAATTCTGATATAATTATGATCTTTTAAAGGGCTGATACTGCTTTCATTAAGCATAGTGCAAATTAGAAGGAAACTTTGCAGGCATCAGGGGAGCTGAAATGTAAAAACATCAGCGATCATATTTGGATTGTAGATATTTATAAATAACAGTGTTCATGTCTGTCCTACATCAGTTTAGTTTGAAGAAGGTGCAGACCAAAAATCTCAGACTGATGGTGATCACTTAATTCCTGTTTTCTCACATATATATATTTTTTTCCTTCCTTTTATTAGTCTACCTTATATTTGGATAATTGCACAGACTAATGAGTAAAAAAGGAAATAAAAGAGTCTGCACGAAGTAGATAACATTGTACTTTAAAAGCAAGTCCTTAACGTAACAGACTAAGCTAAGGCACTGACATGAAGATCAACTTTTAAGTGAAGATTAATATACTTTTAAAGTGTTCTCTGTCAAACGTGCTGAATCTCCACATATATCAGAGGAAGTAATTAATTATTTTAGCAATGGCCAAGTGGTTCTGGATAAAATGTATAAATTGGACTTCGAAGCTATTATTTTTTTCATTAATTGGAGGGGTGAACAGGATCGGAACTGATGAGTCGTTGCAGGAGCCTGCTGGAATGTTGCTCCAGCTGTGTATTGGGATCTGCAGGTGCACATTTCTTGGTCCAGATATTCAAAATTAGTAGGGAGGCATTCAACATTCAGCAAATTCTTACTAGATGGAGAATGTTTTCTCCAAAGGAGAAGGGCATGGTGGCTAAACTACTCATGGCAACATGTAGTGCATATCACAGTGTGGAAATACAGTGATTTCTGATCTGCTTTGACTTTGTGCCTTGGTTTCTTTTTTTAGCAGTCCAAACACAATAACGCACTACTGAGTGGAACCCAGTACCAAGAGATGCCTTGAATGTTTTCCTACACTTTTTTTTTCCCCCCCATATTTGCCTCTAGCCTACACTGAAAGAGAAAGTGAACATCCTGGGACTGGAAACCAGCCAAAAGCTCAGGGACTTCTCACCTACAGGAGTTTGTTGTGGAGCACAGCAGAAAGCATGTGCAAAAGATGTGAGCTATTGTAACTCAGTTTGTAATCTGAAAAAGTGGAGTCAGATGTGCTGGGCTCTGTAAAGGATTCTGCCTACAAAATTCAGTTTACCCCACTGGTACCACCATTTCTCCAAAAAGATTGAAAATTATGTCTACTTTTAAACACCATGCATTTTTACTATGATTTGTACTTTTTATCACATATCTAGTAAGAGTTTGATTTTTGTTATGAACAACTACTGGGAGAATTTCTCAGCATGTTTTATGCTGTTCCTCCTAACATTTCCTTAAATCCCAAACGAGAGAAACTACAGTTGTATGGCTTGAATACAGTTTCATGTCTTTAAGACCTTTCTGACCTGATCGACAGAAGAAGATGACTGTAATCATGTAAAAATATGCAATGAATCTGAATTGAGTCCAACTCTATCCATTAATATACAATACAGCCTTTTGATTACATTATTTGTTGTCATGATTCCTTATGTGACCTTAAAACACTCATTGGTGACACACAGCCAGTAGGAGGACGTGCTTCTGCAGGAGGACTTTTGAAAATTTTATGAGAGTAATTTCCAGCAGCAACAGCATGCATGAACAGCTGTGAATGGTACAGCAAAACTGCCATTCCTAGCAGGCCGTCTCGGTTTTGGAGACAAAACTTCAGGAGGAAACACTCCGGAGTGAGTGTCTCCTCCGAAGGGAAAAGGGCTTCCCCTTTTCCTCCACCAATAACACAAGTGGGTCACAGCAAGTGAAAGTGGAAAAAACCGAACTGTTTATTAACACCAAACAAAACAGGGTAGAACAGAAAAAAACCCCTCAAAATACAACAAATTCCCGGAGAGGGAACAGACACTTGGGCTCAGACCAGGTAGGGCCACCTCCACAGGCTCCGTGGACTGGCGAGGAGGGAAGGGAGGCAGTGAGGCAAGGCAAGGGAAAAAGAACAAGAAACAAACAAACAACAGACCCTTTCTGCCGCTAGCCGGAACACAAAAGAAACCCCAAGAGCAGCACAGCGCTCCCGTTGGGCTGAGCCCTTGAGCCACCCCGCACCTCGCGTCCCATGGCCCCAACCCCCGGGTCCTTAAAGGCACAGCGTCCTTGGGCATTGAGCTAAGGAATAAAGGGGCTTCATAACATAACCCCAGGATACAGGCTCCCTTTTTTGTTGTTTGCTTTCTGTTTCCCAGCATGTGCCCTCTTTCTTTCTGCCTGGAAATCTTGCCTGGGCAAATTTTTATCACTTTCTATATTTGTCTGGGATTTTCAGCCTTCCTAGAGACAGATTCATGGTGAAAGGTCAGATGGTGTTTCGCGTATGCTCTGAACTGACATGTGAGCTGACAGTTTTGGACCTGGCTTGTGTACAGAGGTCAAAGACTTCTGTACCGTGTGTGGACACATAATATGGATCTGTACCTCACTCACACAGTGCCTGGTAGTTTGGCAAGCATGGGGTATACCCCACATGCATTATACAGCCGCCTTGGACCTGTGCAATCAGTTTGACACTTATAGGAGGAATTAGCTTTAATTACTGGGCTTTGTGGGGAGGCAGCAGGTCTAGGAAACCCCAGTATGTATGGTGGTGCCACACAGGGATAAAGCATCTGTGGCAGAGTTCACCTGGTCCTATCCTCAACTGCACATTTAATCAACTTTAATACTGTACTTCCAGTTAATTAGACTCGGCTTTCTTGAGTGCTTTCTCAAAGACAAGCTCTCTCTGGAGATAGTCTCATTTTTCACTTGACCCAGCTCAGGTTTTTTCAGGTCTAACAGAGATTTGGACACTGCTGCCTTTTGTGGCTGATTGTGAATCCACATTAGACATTTAATTACATTTGAGATCTCAAAGAACTCCCAATGATCTCCTGTGACAAGATCATTCATTCTGTGGTCTGCTGAGCACACGAATATATGACTCTCTGAAGTGTAGCTGAAACACTGAGGTATAGTTCCTTTTTCAATTGACTCATTTTAACTGGAATTTAGAATAATCAGCCATTCTAATTTTTTTTAGATTTATGTAATTATATAAGCACCACTAAGACTACAAATAAAGCCTTAGATGATTGTGAAACAGCAAAAAGAATCCAAGAAAAACTCTGAGTTACCAGAAGAATGTTCACTCATGGATGGAAAGATAAATATTTCTAAGACTCACATCATAATTTTAGCAGTATCTGAAAGAATGTTTGTTTTTTTCAGTTTATCTTTTACCTTTGGTAATTAGAAGTTATGGTTCTTGCCTGGAGGAACTCCGGTTTCTATTTAGCTTTAATTTCAGTGCATGAATGGAATGCAGCCTTCTATGCAAAATGCACATGCTGCCCTATGGCTTTCTTATGGCTGAGGATGTGCTCGTCTGGTGCTTGGTGAAGTAGAGCTAGGAAAAAAAAAAGCAAAAAAGCCTCTGCATTTTGGATTGTGCAACATCCTTTGCTTATGGATGTAGGGGATAGATATGCACATAGATAAGGCTGCTGGTATCATTTCCATATATGTGAGCAAGGTAAATATATGTATTTACCTTTTAATCATGGTTGCATTTATGCTTATCACATGGTTTTGCTTCATTAACTCTTTTCATTCTGAATTTTCAGTCAAAAAACTGGTTTCCTACCCATTCTTTTCCAGAAACACTATCATAGAGGAACAAAGATAAACATTAAAAAAGAAGAATCATCTTTTGCCAAGATCATACATCCTAAGGAATTTAGTCCATTTTTTTGACTAAAATGTTTTATTTAAAATAATAACTGCTTTTATAACCAGCTCCCTTCCCAACTAAGCTACATTGAGATCTGTAAAAGCAGTCAGAAAAACAGATCATACCAATTAAAATTTTATCAGGAGCTGGTTTATTGTGCAATTTATTTAATGTAATTGCAGAACTCAGGCATCCAAAAGTAATAAGATAGTTTCTCCCCAAATCATAAGAATCTAAGTAATAAAAATGTTGAGGCTGTTTTTATTCCTTGATGTCAGATACACTCTGTGTGACCTTCTACCTAGTCTATGTCATACCTTGCTCTAAAAAGAGCACATGATATTTTATTTCATTCTTATTAAAAGTCCACTATGTCCCTGGACATCCAGCAGGTCTCTCTGACGTATGATCAGTTCCTGTGCAGTTTTACTCAAATCAAAAATAGTTGTAAGTAAGAATCATTCCGTACGTGCATTCAGTTAATCAGCTTGAGTGTTCTCATTACCACAGTGTCTGTTTGCACAAACACGGATTAGCAATAGCTACTATGGAGCTTTAATGCTAAATGATGTTTAAGCATAAGTTGGTGCTATATTTCTTCATATAGGCTTACCAATCCCAACATTTTGCAAAATCTGAATCAAACCTTGAGGTGAGCCCACAAATCATGGTATTGAAAAATGAATAAATGTACTTTTTTCTGTGTGTCTTTTTAAATAACTTATCTTTGTAACTTACTTAATGGTACCATGTATTCATTCTTTTTGCAGCACAGAATTGCAGGAACCATTTTTTAATGAAATGTAGCAAATTTCATAGATGTAGACTGAAAGACTTTTTTGGCAGCTATACTGCCATTGTAGCATTGTGGCATTTAAAATATTCCTGCTTTCCTACCCTGCCAGCTCTATATAAAGACATCCTAAGTGAACGATAGAGCAGTCTGGCTAAAAAGTGCTTGAGAAACTGTCACAAAATTGGTGTCTAGTTTGCAAAAAAAGTTTGTAATTTTAAGTATAGGTTCTGCATTTTGGTATATACTTAAAAGCATAGTGAGGAAATTTAAATGAAGAAGGAATAGTGGACTGAAAAGAAAGATTAAAAAGCAAAACGACATATCTGAAATTTTCAGCTCCTAGAATATATGTCATTCCTAGAATGTCATATACACCTTGCTTAGCATGGAAATAGGCAAAGTAAGCTAGGATTTTTAATACTGTGTAGTAGTTTTTATAGTGCCTTTATGTTAAAACTGTAATGGGAGGTTTTTTTTTAATTTCTGAAGTTTGGTACCAAAGTCACTCACATTTTTATTGTTAGACCAAACTATGTCTGCTGAAGGGCTCTTTTAATTTTGTCTAATAAAATCAAAATGAAAATTATATCAAAATATTAAAATCAAATATAGTTACATGAACTGTTAGGCATTGAAGGCTGAGTCGTATCCTACTGAAGAGTTAAATGTTGATATTAATACTTTACATTTTTTGATTTAAAGCACACTTGATTATCAACTAATTTTCTACTGATTATCAATTATTTACTAATTTATCCTCTCTGGCATAGAAGTGGCTTCCATTTAATGCATGGAGTAATTGGGTGGTTTAGATTTACCTGACACTACATTCTGATTCAGTGATACAGTGGAGATCAGACTTCAAATTTCTGAGCACATTGTCTTCCACTGGCAGTTAATAATTTGATAAATTTATGTAACTGAGTAAATGTGAGCAAAGCTTTTTAGTAGTAACCTGTATTATAAAGGATGATTTTGAATTAATCAAGTACTGATTGAATTTGATCTATCTGACCTGGAAGTCTGCAGCCTGGGTTTTCTCGAGAGTTTACATGGGGATTTTTTGCCAAGAAAAGTGAAGAGAAATTGCTTTCAAGTCTGATGTGCAGCATTTTGCATTCATTGTGCACTTCCAGACAAGTGGAAGTGATTCCCCAAGTCATGTGGGTCTCTGGACATGAACCCTTATACTCTAATCTCAGGCTGTAGTGCCATCATGCACCCCACAGGAGGTAGGTAAGTAAGGCAGACTGCTTTGCACTGCTCCAAATGTAAACTCTGGAAAACAAAGAATACGAAAGCAAGACACACATCATCTCTACAGCACCAGCTTGCCTCCTTTGGCAGTGATGACACCACACACCAGAAATGCAAGAGCTCTGCAGATGGTGTGGGGACACTTCGGGAACCAAGGCCAAGGAAGAGCCCTGAAAGACAAACGCTTAACTCTTCTCTTTGTTCAGACAAATCCCCTGCTCAGGTCAGTTACATTGAGTAGGAGACACTTCACATGAGCCATCCCAACATCTTTAATGTTATGTTTCTCCTTTCTTCTGCTCTCAACATGACTTGCGTCCATTTAACCATCACTAAATATTGGAGTCCTTTCTGCAGGATGCATCCAGCTTGCTCATAGTTTCTGTGGTGATAGGAGAGCTTGTATACCACTGCAGGCACAATCTACAGAATTAAGTGTCGACAAAAGTCTTGTTTCATGTTTACTTCCCCTCTTGCTTCAGGAACAGCTCTGGAGAGTGGCTGCTCAGTTTGTTCACCATTCCATACAGCTACATTCAGCCCATGGCTGCAGCTGGACAGAGTATAGGGAAATACTGCACTTTAAACCATTAGAATACAACCTGAGGGAAAGCAATTATTTCTGCTGTTTACTTCTCAGATTTTGGACACCTCGGAGATATGTGTGACCAAAGGATTTCTTTGAGGAACACCAAACTCAGCCAGAGGGTGCCTCCAATTCACAGCCTGTGGCTGTGGCTATGGTAAGGAGAGGCAGGGAAAGAAGAGGGAGCAGGTTCAGATGGAAATAGCGAGTAGAGCTGCCCTTCTCTCAGCTCTGCCTGCTCAGTTTTTCACTGCATTCGGCCCTTGCAAAGCAGGAACCTCTGACCTAATCATTCAGCAGCTTATTTGTCCACACTCTGTCTCTCTCCTTAGGGAACTTGATTACCAGGTCCTAAATGCTTCCTAGAGTCTTTCATCTTTCCTCTATCTAATTAATGCTAATTTCCTTGATGGTACTGCTAAAGTACAGTTGGAGCCTGGATGTAGATTACAGAGCACTTTACAATACCAGCAGTAAATCAGACAGAGATTGTGAAGCACATATAATATGCATTTCCTGAGAGTTGTGAAGGGTGGGACTTTATCTTGCAGTGCATTAGTGCCCCTAAGATTGTGTAACACTATAAGTCACTCAGTTATCATGACACTAGGTTGCCTGGAAATCCTCTTCCATTACACTGTATGCCTATTTCATTTTTGTAGACAAATCAGTTTGGCACATGTTAACCTGAAACTATAAATTTTGTCTTTTAGACAATTTTCAAGAGGGATTTTCCCAAGGAGCAAAATATGCTGAGAGAAATACAGAGGGCCTTAAATTGTCTTCAGAGGGATCACCCTCCTATTTTGAACCCAGATGTGTACCTGAGACAGAAGAATACACATTAAAATGAAAAGATACACTCAGCTTGTACTGCAGGAGGTATGATACCATTAAATTAATTAAAAGAAAATTATCCTCCATTTTAGAGATACTTGTGTCTAGTAAGAAAGGTATACGGGTTATTTGGTTCCTTTTTAGTGTAATGGTTCACCATTTGACTATATAACTTAAGCCAAATCATGCAGCCAACACCATTCCATGTATAACTGAGAAGTCTTTCATATGACAATATATGACTGTTTAGAGGAGCATGTTTCAAGGTGTATCTGTGTATATACATGCAGAAGTGCAGATGGAATTTGTAGAACAAGCTCTTAAATACGTCCTAAATGTTCTAAAAGCCAAACCTATCCAGGTCTGTAAATCTGATATCAGCTGTGCTCCATTGTCTGGTCACTTCCAGTGGTGGAAAGCAGAGATGAAGTATGATTCTTTTGGCTTAGTTGTATTTTGTCATCACTTCTTACTGATTACCCAGGATTCTGATCAACCCAGGGAATTCCCACAGATTCAGTCTCTGCTTTTCTGAACAGTAACTCTTTGATGGCAATACATGCCCCCCAGTACAGTTCACAACTTTACTCAGATTACTGTTATAACTCTCAGTTATTATAGGATTGGCTCCGTTTCTCTGTATCTTCTGTTACTGCCAAAGATCAGAAAAGCTGTTGGTAGATCTTCCTAGCTAAAATACAGCATCTTCTAAAATCCATTCAAGGAAGAAAAACTCAACTAAATTGACACTTTCTTCCAAACTTCCCCACGTTTTTACCTGAATTTTTATATAGATTATAAAATGAGAACAGGATCAGAGCATATGTATATAAATTTAAGGCAAATGCTTTATTGAACTTAATCTAGACATGTTTTTCTGAGCCGTCATATATGAAAATACATTCATTTTTTCAATAATAGCTTAGCTTCAGTGACCCAAACCCAAATTATTTTCAGTGTAAATTATAATACCCACATTTTACAAAATCTATGTGTTATTTCATTTAAAATCCTGCTCCCTTTTAATGAAATACAGTAGCTGGCTCTTCCACTGAAAAAATCATTAAATATTTCCATACTGGCTTCCAGCTTGTCTGGTGTTTTTGCCTGGCAGAATACAGTGCATCTCTGTGTGTTATTAATGGGCTGAGCTTCTGGACCAGACCATGCTTTTTGCCATTGCAGAATTTTCTTACAAACAATGCACTGTAAACCAGACAGGAACAGAAGCTTTCATGTATCCAGAGGACTATTTTTGACAGAGTAAGTTAAGTCACTTTCATTAGACAAAAGGTGAAATATCTATTTCTTCTCTTCAGAGCATAAATTAAGTATTTTTAAAAAATCCCAGGCATTTTAGCAGTTGTAAAACTGTGAGGAATGCGGAAGGCTGTTAATCTTCCAGTCTGGTCTTTGGCCTGTATGAGTCCTCTCCTCGTTTTGGCTCTAAGATGAGGGATAATGGTGTGAACGCTGCACATGCAGAACTACACAGAAGGGTTGCCAGATGTGGGTGCTGCTGACAAATCACTGTCAAGCGTTAGAGGAACTTTTCCAGGAATGCTGCAGGCTCTGGAATGGGAAATGTGCTGTTCCCAACAGTACTAGGAGCCATGTGCAACACTGCTACATCCCCCAAGCACTCCTGAGATATCCCAAGATCTAAATGCTGAAATACAGCATTTCAGTATTAGGTACCCTTGCTGCCCTGACACCCAGGAATCCTGTGGCAGAGCAGTGCAGATGGGTGTCTGAGGCTCAGCTAAGACCTCTCTGTGCTTCATGGCATGCTCAGCACAGGTAGTAGAACCGGAGAGCAGCTGTGCCTGGCCCTGTGCCCCGTGGGCAGGAGCTGGTGGAGGTGGTTCTTCTCATATGGAGGAGTCAAACAGGAGGTTTCCTTGGCTGTGCACCTGTCCCCTTAATCCTCACTCCTACAGCTGAGCATGTCTTCTGAAATAAAGGCAATTCAGAAAACTGTCTAGAAACTGTCAGCCCTTTGAGATCTTTATACTACAAAGACAGTTTTTAGGGAATCTTCCAGAGATTGTCACCCTTGGAGCAGAAATAAACATGTGCCTTGGTCTCAGCTGCAATGTATCATAAACCTGGGTAATGTTTTAAAGCTGGGAAAAGGGAGAGTTGTGCTGTTGAGCCAGCATGTGAGTTGTTGGGGAGTTAATGACACACTTTCCCTTGTGCTGTCTCCCTAGCAGGATGCAGGGTGTGGGGGGGGGCCAGCTCTGTCAGACAAGAATAGAGGAATTTTCTGAAATTAATTGATCTAAATTCGCCAGATGACACCATGTCCCCTAAGTGACAACAGGAAGGTCTCACGGAGCTGAATATTTTATTGGCAGCATTTCTGGTTTCCTTCACTGTAGAATGATTGGAAACAGGATAAAAGCAGATGCAGGTAAAGTGGCCCCCCGAATCTCCTATTCATGAAGTTTAATACAATAACAGACAAGGCAAGAGTCACTCATTTAAACTGCCTCAATCACATTCACCAAATGTATGTATTTAACCACCAGCAATCTAAATTATTTCAAGTGTGCTCCTTCCCCATTTTTCCATTCACCCTCATCCAAAACCTGCCCTCCTGCCTCAAGGCTTCTAGGTTTTGAATTAAGAAAAGTGATGTTTTCTGCTATTTGTCAAAGCGAAGATGTCCAACTCAATATAGGGTGAAAACTTGAGTGTGTCCCTAGCCTTGACCAGATCACAAAGTGAAAGTCATACAAAGATAAGAGTTTCAGTGTTAATTTACTGGGAAGGGATGGGGATCTGACCAAGGTGGACTTGCATTTCCTGACTGCTTGGCAGATGTGAGTCTCTCAAAACGATTTTGTGCACAGTGGCTGCCCCATGCTTAGAAGTCTCATATCCTGGAATGAGACATAAAGAAATTAAAAAGGAAGCAGCAGTGATTGAGTGAAAAAACATGTCAGGATATCAAAATGTGTGGTTTTTTCAAAGAAAGAAGAATGTGGTGAAGGTTCTAACGTAAGGTCTGCAGTGGAGGAATCAGCCTATCTTTGATGACAAAGTTGTTCTCCCTTTTTTTTGCTGGAAGTTCTTCACTCAATATTGCAAGAAAGTAGCATGATTTTTAGTCTGCTCTAACAAGATGAAAATCCAGGTTACTGTTTTCTTCAGCTGTGTACGCTCTACCACCAGAAGCCACTTGCTGGAAGCAACACCAAAGCTCGAGAACATGCTGCATGTTCTTCAGCACCATCTACTGGTACTTGCCCTATCCTCCACTTGGGCGCTGCATTACCTACAGTCCTTGAGAGTCAGGAAGAAAGAAAACAACTAAAATCCTACAAGAGGCTGCTCATACATAGTAAACCTAAAGACTAGCCTGGCTGAATTGGTGCTTAAATAGATTTTTGATTCTAATAAGAAACAGTACAAATCATCCACATAGAAGCTGTGTAATTGAACTTATGGTCATACATGTCCCCTAACAAAAACGCAGTGAAGGCCAGGGACAGAGTAAAACAGGTCAGAGTAAAACAGAACTCATGAGGTAATGGAAACAAAAGATGAGGTTATCTGGGCAGGGAAAAAAGCTACAGGAAATGTAAGAAGATATTAACATAGAAAAGAGCTTTTGGAAGCTGAGACAGGATGTATTTCCTGAGACCTGTGCCTTAAAAATTACATTCCTGAACAGGCTTGGACTGGTATTCTCTAATTTTGCAATACTCTTTTTAAAATCTAAAACTGATTAAGAGGGAGCTATGGCTGTGTTTTTAAAAAAAGCTTTAGATAAATAAGGTCGGACCCCTCTGACTAGAGCAGCTCTACATACTCCTTCAATGAGACAGATGTGGGGCTGGGTTTATTGACAGTGTCTATTGTCCTCAGAAACTCTGACAAGAAAACAAAAAGGAAAACAAAATTTGAAGCAAACTCACAGACACTGTAAATTAGTGCAACTCACTGACATGAAAAGCACTTCCTGATTTGCTACAGTGGAGAAACCTTCCACTCTGTTTGATGCCTTTTCTGCCAGTGGAGTAAACCCAAACTGAAGCACAGCCACTGAGCAAGCCCTGAAATATATTCAGTAAGCTGAATAATTTTTGTTGCCAATTTTCAGCATTCATTTAATTGACAAAAGGTAGTGTGACAAAGGTATTCCAGATAGCCAGGAATGAGGTTTTCCTGGTGTTTCAGAACATGAAAAAAGAATAGAGAAAATTGTATGACACAATGTGCTACTGACATAATTGGATAAATACTTGTTAATCCTGTTTAAGTTTGTTTGTTTATCTGCAGCTCTATCTTCACAGATTTATAACAGTTCAGCGAAGCAGTACAGAGAGAAAGGTATAGTCTCCTCACCATAGAATTTGATCTCAAAGAAATCTATTGCAATAAAAACCCCTTGATAAAAGGCTTCTATACACAACTTTCTACTCACAGCTTTTACTTCTGAAAACTTTCTAAATAACGTCATACTTAATTGCAGCATCAGCAAAATGTTGACAAAATGAATATTTTGCGGTGTAAGTTTGCAGTGTCTGCAACACCTTTTAAAAGATATTTCAGAGTTTTCAGTTTGGTCTTATGAGAACAAAATTTAAGCAAAATATCATTTAGCATCAGTGCTTGCTTATGCTGTTGTTGCAAACACAAATGCCTCCAGCTGCTAAAGACAGGATAACTCAGTTACTGGCTGTAGCTGGGGAATCCAGCAAGCTGTAGTTCCTCATGACATGTACAGGCTTGTAAGCCCTGTAAATCTTTTTGGAAGATGTTATTTCCAAAGGAAATAAAAGTACCTGAGATATCTTCCAAAGTTGATGACTGTAGCTGTGATTGATAGAAATGGCCTTATGTGTGGCCAACATTTTAATAGAGAAGTCAGTGGATGAACAGACCATGGGCAAAGCAAGACTGGATGAGAAGTGAGGTTAGGGAGATGAAGGCTTGAAATTAAAAGAGCCAGTAACATTCTTTGAAAAGGCAACTCATAAAGAATGGGCAAAGGCAGATGTAGAAAAAGTAAAAATTTTGGAAAAATTTTCCTCGGAAGATATTCTGGAATTGGTGCAGATCAGGCTGTTTACTATTCATATATGTCTTTGAAAAGACTAAAAGAAAACACTGGAATATGCTTTTGGGGTTCTAAAACATTCAACAGGCTCCTCTGTTTCAGTGCAGTTTTACCATGTTTCCAAATTTAGTCACTTTAGCAACTACAAGCTCAGAAAGTTGCTGCTGTACTTAACTGAAGATCAGAAGTTGGCAACATATAATTCCAGATGGCTTTAAGACAGATCCAAGATGCCCAGAGAGGGCTGAAAAGTGTTTGGTGAACATATGGGTGGGTGAATTGCTTGTAGATTTTGTGATACATTGATAGCATCACATTTCTGGCAAAAGACAAACTACTTGTTCCCATTTATAAGAAATGAAAGCCTTGATAAGTGTTTGTCTTGGATGACAGAGAGTGAAATGTGCACCAAAGAATTTCTTAGTAGCATCTATCACTGAGGTAGAACAAATCCTAGAACTTTGTGTGAAAACATAAAACAAAGAAACCCCACAGCTGGAGTGCTAAAGCTGGAATTTGGCCAGGACTTGCAGATGTAATGATAATCACATCTTCTTTTAAGGGCTGCAGCCCAGTGTGTCAGTCAGTGTTACAATTTGGTCTCCAAGTGCAGTTCAAAGTGCTGTTTCAAACTGCCATGTCTTCCATCCTCCAGGGACAAGTCAAAACATGACATTAAAGGAAGCTGCTATTCCTTGGTCTTAGTGTAAGGAAAGAGATTTAAAGATTCTGAGAGTCAATACCTGGGCAGATGGCCTGTGGTAGTAACAGATTTTAGCCTCTATTTGCTTCCCATTCAGTGTTTTACACAGCATATGTATCTTTTGCTGGTACTAGCATAATATGTCCTATATGCAAGTAGCGAAACCCAGAATAAGATTAAGGAAGAGTAAAACATGCCTCCCACATGCACACATGAAGGATGGGATTTTTCCATGGGTATCAACTACAAACTCATCCAAGATCCACAATGAAAGGAATGTAGTTTCCTGTTAATAAAGCAAAAAACTCATTGCAAGGAGTATTTATAAATAATCCAGAGCTGATACTCTTGCCTTTGGTTTGCGTGGGGACATCTGTGCACCCAGAGGATGTATAGGCAGAAGGGGAAGGACTCCTAGCCAGTCCTTACTCCATGCCATGGGCCAAGCCAGCCCAGAGTCTCCTCAGCTGCCCTGCAGTAATGCCTGCACGGATGTGTTTGCCATCCTGCTCCAACCCGCACCCACAAGGAATTGGCTGTGGTTCACAAGCAGGTTGCAGGTCTCAGACCTTGGTCCACAGTCTTCTTCATGCACCCCTTCAGAGGAATTCATGTACTGCCAGTGGTGAATATACCCCAGCTCTAGTGAAAGCCACTTCCACTGCTGATGTGGCCACTGAAAAGGCAGATGAGGAACCCTGGAAGAAGATTCGACCGAGGGGTAGAGTCCTACAGCTCAGTAAGCAAATCACGTTATTGTAGCAGTGAAGTACCTATTCTCGTAGCTGTATTCTGTAACACTTCCACTCTGGTTTAAATGTCAAATAGTGGATGACTCCAGAGAAAACACAAAGAACCAAGCATCCAGTCTCTTGTTTGCAGACTTCCAGTCAAGTCCAAATTTCTGGGTAATTCAACTACACTGTCTTGCTGCCAGGAGCCTGAACACCATTTAATGAGGCAGAGTAATTACAGCTATGTCCCAGTGACAGCTGCAGGTTGTTGTAGATAGACAGGATATAGGAGCACCTGAAACAGTCTTCTAATAAACAGTATTAATCAGAGAGTGGTTGAGGAGATTCTATTGGGAGAACACGAAAAACACTGCCTTTGTGAAGGAAGCAAAGTTGGAAATTTCTCTTTTGGGTGATGGGTAAAGGGTTAAGGCTGGACTAATTGTAGAGTATTCTATAATCTTTATTTGATGGAATTCAATAAGCTAGTATTCACTGACTTTTAACTGGGACTTTTGTTGTTCAGCCCCGCAACATATCCTTCTGCTAGTCTGAAGATCTGTGTCTCAGCTTTCAACAGGTTCCCATGCGCTCCCACTCCAAGGCAAAGGAGCCCACAGGAATGCTATCTGGGATTCTGCAGGGAGCAGGGAGTCAATAAGAAGTGTACATAATGCCCACTTCAATCAACTCTGCTATCAAGTGGGATTTTATGAAATTGAAGAATATTCAGTAGCATTACTATTTACATTTTAATGAACTGATCATTTTACTCCAGAGGGCTGTTCACAGTCACAAAGAAAATGGAGCTTCTTACAATCACTGCAACTGCACTGTAATAGATAATTTAGTCAGAATACACAATGATATCTCTCCTGCTTATGGCATGTACAATAGAAATATAAAATAATTTACTTAACGGAAGTTCTGTCTCATCTCACCTGCACTCATTTCACCTTTTTAGGACAATTTGTGGGAATAGAGAAGTCATTCAAAAGGCATCATCCGTTTGTGGAAATGAAGAGTACAGATTATTATACTTGAAGGCTACTTGTTTCTCCTAGAATGGATATTTGAGCCTGTTTCAGTCTGATGATACCTGAGAATTACTGGAGACTTTTGTAAACTGAGCCTGTAGGCCTAGAGCCTGAATGCCTGTAGCATTCGAACCTATGCTTAAAACCACCAACTCATCTGAAATTTTGCTTGAGCATTCAAGCACACCATCCACTGTACCAGTGGGGCTCACTGGCACTAGTGTATTATAAAAAGTGGCCAAAGTAATTTCAAAGAATTCTGAATGTAGAGAATGTTTTGATCTGCTTTTCCTAGCTATCTGTAAAAACTGGCTTTTTGCCTTGCTTTTGACTATGCTTCACTAGCTATGAATCAGAACTTTAAGTCTCAAAGGGACAACAATACAGCATTTACTAAGCATTAAAATCAAGTTAAATGACTATCCTAGAAAAAAACCAAACAAACTAGTATGCAGTGTTTGACAACTTTACTGGAAAGTCCAAAAGCACTTATTCAAAAAGTGCTATCTAAATTGTAAGAAGCAAAAAATATTAAATTCTTGTTAATTACATGGTTCTACTCAGCATTTTTGGAGAATACCATTTTTCTTTTTTTTTTTTTTTTTTATTTCTAGACAACTAGGAAAATATGCATAATGCTGGAAGCTACCCTGCTGGGATGGGTAAGTAAACAAATTTTGGCAGACTAAGTTTTTAATTATTTTGCTTGTTATAGCAAGGTAATTACAATTCTTGCTAAGGGTGAAGAATGAAAGACTTTCACAGGTATTCAGTAGAATTTAATAACAAAGTAAGAGCATGTGAGTAAGTTTTAATGATGTTGGATAAATTCAACTTCAAAGAGTGGGCATACTGAGGTCATTTAATTAAAAATTACGGGATACATGGATAAAATATGCTCTTGACTGGTTATTAGCTGAGAAAATGCTCTTGACTGGCTATTAGCCAAGGTAACATGTATATGGCCAGTCTGCAAACAAATAACAAGAGTCTCCTTGTAACAAAAATGCTCATGGTTGAAAAAGTCAGTCAGAATGACACTATTTTTAAATTGTGAAGAGAGGATAATCAGTCAGCCTTTGGCTGCTTCTATGCATATCCTAGTTTTATCAGAAAAAATACCTTCTGATATGGTCCGTGCATTTCAAATGCAGACTGGAGAGCTGAAAACCTGTTAAAAGGCTGGCAGAGGAAACAAAGAAACCTGAGCAGTTGCAGTTTTGCTAGGAATATCACTGGTGAGGTAGTCTTATATAAACGGTGAGGGTTGGGCATATACTGCAAACCAGAAGGGTACAGGCAAGTTTTTCAGCTGTGATAGCAGCTCTTTACCTAAAGGCACTGTCATCTGGCACATCATCACTGCAGCGTCAGCCACTGCTTCCTAAGCAGATGACCTGAGACTCTCTCTTTTCTTTCAAAGTTTGGCTTTTGGAAAGTGCTTTTGGACAAAGACTCTTACAGGCAAAATCACAATTCGGTCCTTCAAAAGGCTGTTTTCTGTTGCTTCCCGAGCAGTGTAGTGCACCTGCTGGCAGCAATTAGGAAGAGGGGCTTGGCACATCTCTGTAAAGGCAGGGATTATGCAGTGCTGCACAAAGAGGTAACTAAAGAAAATGGGTTTCTATTAAAGAAAAGGGAAAGGATGGGAGAATGAGATGCTGTGGGAGATGAGTGCTTTCAGTAAGATTTCTCCCCTGTTCAGAGGCTGGGAGTGGTCAGACTCATGGAAGGAGCAGTAGAAAAGAGCTGTGAGAAGGAAAGCAAGGGTACCATAGAAGGTTGTCCTGTGCAATGTAGCCATTGATGGTTTCAAGCATGCAAGGTAGAAGATTGGAGTGTAATACCACCTGCTTAACAATGAATGCTGCTTCTCCTGCTCATCAGGTCTGTAGCTAGATCAGCAAATTTTGTGAGCCCCTGCCTCTCCCTTGCGTGGTAGCCGTGCAAAGAACGTGGTGCTTGGCTGACCTGGGCCGATGCACAAGTATCCAGAAAAGTTAAAGGCTGAGTTCTATCCAATGGTGGCTTGGAGGCACACAAGATCATGGAATAGGTGTAAACCAGGTAACAGCAAAACAAAAATTTATCTGTGAAATGTTCATCAACAAACACATCAAACCAGATTATGATTACCCAGAGAGGGGCTGGTACATCAAACAGGAGCTTGGCTTTCTGACGAGGGCGGCTTATTCCGTGTGGGGTATTTGGCAGCCGTCTTTGTGGGAGACAACATAACTTGCCCAGAAGCAAATATGGTGAAGGGCTATTTTCAAAGAGCTCAGCTGACTCCACAGAAGCTATTTGCAGCTATGATTTCTGTCATATTACTTCATGGCATTTTTCTGTTTCGACAAAAACGTGTCTGCATGTGGTGAACTGCAGATGTGCTGGAGAGGAGGAAAAGTTCATTTCAAACTTGCACGTTGAAACATTTCATGCAGCGTGAACTTATTTTCTCTTTAAACTAAATATATATTTGTGTACTTTAAAAAAGTGCTGATTTTAACTATTTTTGTTTCTGATCTGGGAACTCAAAAGGGCAGTCATCTGAACAAATTTTTGCTTTTTACTGAGCTATTATTACACCTTAGAGACCTGAATGGTTTCAGTGTGTGAATTTGAAGGTAATTTGACAAGACATGTGGAATCCAAGGTAGTAGAAGTACAGATAGAGGCTCATTTTCTTACAGCAAAAAAAAATTATTAAGAGTATAACCCGACCTGAAATGCCGACTCAGCAACAAGGTGCCACAAAAATTTCTTTCCAAACATTGTGGTATCTGTTAATGCCAGGAAACCCCACAAAAGTTAAAGAATGTGATTGAGATGTTCAAAGTAAGATCCTGAATTCTACTTCTAGCTCTGGTGATGACAGTTCCTGGTATGTCTACGCAGGATAAGAAAAGTATTGTTGTTAAATGGGTAGGTCTACCTTGCCAGCAAAATCCAGTAGCATGTGTGACAATAATAATGAAGACTCAAAATTCCAACATATTAGCACATGCCAGTAACTACACAAAAAACTCTCCAAGAATCCTGGCCACGTTAGTTTGCTTTTTAGCATGTCCCAAAGGCCCGGCCACCGATTCTTCTTGGCTGTCTTCTGTCCTTGCCTGCTGATGCTGATGCAGCTGCAAACACCTTCCCTCATTTTGCTGTGATGCTAGTATCACAATGAAAATACTGAGATCTGTAGATTTAGGCATCTAAAGAGGGAAGTTGATTTGCACTTCATTTTGATGGTATCTGAACTGAGTGCCATACTCTGGAGAATGAATCACGGGTGCTCGTTTTGGCAACGGCCAGCTGTGCACTCCCACACCCTTTCCTGGTGTCTCTCTCTGTCTCAGAGCATGCTTTGTCACCTGGGTGGCCGGTGATGTTAGCAAATGAAAGCAGCATTTCAGAGTGAGTATACAGAGATGAGGAGGTGTAATGCAAATGGGTATTTCAGAAGTAAAAACTAGGTAGTTGTTCCAAAGTAATAATTAAGATTTATCATGTGTAAAATTCTCTCACCACATCTAAACCAAGGAGTGTTTTGGAACACCTGTACTTTGCTGTTGGAAGCTCATTTGAGCTGGAAAATTCTTCCTCCAGAGGCAATTTATTACCCATGTAACGGATGCTATTCTGTTGAATATGTATCATATTGAGGTTTGGCTACCAGTTTCACTCTTTCAACGCAAAGTGAAAATATGGAGATTGTGGGTTTGGAAGAATTTCTTTTATTGATGTGGAAAACTGAGAATTTAACTTAGAAATTCTTTTATTAACTCCTGATTCTGTTTATGCAGGGAAAAGGCTGTTAATGTTGGAAATTAAGTTCAAATGTGTTCAATAACAAACTCCCTTCTTCAGAGGCAGCTCTCGTTTCACCTTTTGATGGGACATCATTCCCTGAAAAAAAGTCTATCTTTCAATAGGCTGCTATCAAGATTTTATATTTTAAAATTTTGCAAAGTTATATACTTTACAAATGAAAAAAGTGAAGGTTTGAGAGGCAAAAAGGGAACATTTGCTCTGTCTTACTGATGTGGTTTTAAACTGTTGAGAGCAATTAAGAAGCCATCAACTCTGAAAAGAAGCACATTGAACAGTGTACCCTGAATCAGATTAAATCACTTTATTTTTCTATGAATTATATTCAGTATATTTCCACAGTTTTAGAACACATTCCCCTGGTGTGTATGCCTACCAATCTGACTTATGCACAAGATTAGAGAAACTCTAAAACTAGAAATCTAATCACTTCATCTTTCCTTCCTAAATTTTTATTTGAAAAAATATTTTTGTTTCCTTTTGTATTTTAATTTCAGTAAGCACAGGAACACAGGTATGACTGTTCATTCTGTGTATAGAACTGTGAAGGAATTACCTCACTAGACTGTTCACATCTATGTGGTGTCTGATAATTCAAAAACACATACAAGAAATTGTGAAATGACTAATCACAAAGTGAAATGAATTCATGTGAAACAGCTGTAGAGCAGTCACTGGTCTTTGAATTTCAAATGATTCAAAGTGACCAGAATTTTACATTTCTTGTTCTAGTTCACCTCAAAATGACAATGGCAAGAATGTTTCTATTATCACTCCACAGTGGTTTGATTTACACTCCATTTAATTACAGCAGTTTTGATATTGTTCTTAGTTTTGAATGGCTTGTGAATCTTTTTCTTTTTAAGTGAAATATAAGATTTGCCCTATTTTAACTGCAAATTAATAGGAGTTTTTAAGCAAAACCAGTTAAAAGTAAATCAGTTTGATTCTTCCCTGGTGTGGATAGCTGTAGCTCAGATAAGCTTTTGTCTTGAGGCCATTCCCCTATCAGTCCTAAAGGAAGGACTAGATTTATGTGTTCTCTCCTTACCTCCTCCTTTGTACATTCATATTTGGATTAATGTCTTTGCAAATGTTCTAGGGAAAATGCCAGATCTGCAAAGACAAAGAACAGGTATTGCTATTTTTGTGGTGAAGCTTAAGTTTATATAATGCAGAATGACAGGCTGCTTGTGCAAGTGCAGCAGTACAAGTAAACAAAGTGGAAGGAAATATCTCAGAAGCCTACACCAGCAGAAAAACTTAGCCTTAAAAGGACTGAAGAACAATTTGTGGGCTCTTAGGGGTAAGTGTTAAACTAGAAATTGGTGTATTCATACATTTTGTTGCTATTGGGAGAAAAAGAATAATAACAGTGCACAGTACTGATCAAATCCATTACTTGAAGATAATTATTAAGGCAAATACTGAAAAACTATTAGCTCAAAGGCATGTGGTGACGTGGAAACGGCTTAGCAGAATTGTATGGTTCTTTAAACAAAGTTGTGTATCTCAGATTTCACAATGGCTGCTTGGGATGTGGCCTGTCAATTAAAGTACAAACTCTGTTAGTGTGGAAGAGACAGGTCGCACTGTAAGAACTGTTTATCAAACAAATATAAAGCCAGAGCTATAGGTTTGTTTTGCTTTCTTTCTTTCAATTTTTTTTCTTGTTTAATGCTGTATTTATAATGTGACTTCCATGTTGATTATATGGATACTTTGTCATTCATATTTGTCATTCAGGGTCCTTTTCCAAGGCTTGTTATCAAATCAGCTGCAAAAGTTATATTTGCTTCCAGCTAAGGTGACTGCTCCATTCTTGTCACGGAGGCTTCCTAATCACTGGTTTCCAAAAACTTCAGTCTGCAGATAATAAAAAGAGAGACCATGATATAAACAGCAGGGTTCCCCCTTTCATACCAGCCTACATCTGTTTCCTGATTTAGACAGGAGTGAGGAGAATTGGGTCTGTCTGGATTTTTCTCCTCCACCCTCCAGTTCTTATTTTAGTTTCTTTCATCAGCTGAGCAATTGAAAACAGTGTTCTTCCAGGCTCTCAGCATGGACAACAGGAGGTGTGAGAGTCATAACACATGATAATGCCAATTAAATCTCTATCCTGTATCATTCCCATATCCATCTTAAAGTTGCTCTTTTCGTCTTGGCTGTTTGTTCAAAAGACATTGTCTTCCTGCATAAACCTGCTCCATAAAAGGCCCCAGTCTTTGTCTGAGGACAGCGACTGGAGTCACCCTGCCACAGGGGACACCTCCTCATGCCTGAGGTGGACAGTGAGTGACTTTGCTTTTCTCCACTCAGCATTGTTTTCTGTGTTGCCATTCAACACTGTTTTCCTGCTCCCCCCATTAGGTCTGCCTTTGCACTCCTAACTCATTTACACACTCTTTTGAGCGTGGAGGTGGAATTATCTGGACTTCCAACGCTAGCCTTGATGAGTGCACAGCACTCATCCAGGCACCACGATTCTCCTGGGGTTTGGACACACAGTAAATGATGTGCACTTGGGGTCAGTTTGGAACCAATACACAAAATGGCTGAATGATTTATCCCAGGTCACCATAGAAGCCGATGGCACAGTGGAGGCTTAAGTCCCCAGTTCCCACATCCTAGGTTTCTTCCATAACCTACTACTTGGTTATTCCCCCTCTTCTCTGTTCACATGAGATCTGGAAAGGAAGCAGTGCTGGGGCTGTTCTTGTGCCTTACTCATGTAATGGATGCTGCTGCCCTGCAACCTAACCATTGCCTCAGGTACCCCCACGCAGGGCAGAGCCTTACCTTAAATAAACTTCTTGGCATTTAGCAACTAAATCTCTCTGATCATCTTACAGTATGCTTGTGCAACAACACAGACCTTGGCACGCACTTTTTCTCTTATGAGCTTACCTCCAGGAAGATGAGAAAGCACAAGGAATCTGAACGCTTTGAACATAGGCTTTGCATGGAATTCCTACCATCTCCCCTGATAAACACTTGGAATCAAAGTTATTTTCAGATGTCCCCAAAGAATATTTTCATCAAATTGCTGAGATCATGACTGATAGCTTTATTAGTAAGAAATGTTGTTAATTGCTTGTTCAGCAGAAAAAAAAATACGATGGCACATATTTTTTGGCCAGTTCTTTCAGATATTTTTTTCCTTTCCTTCAGACTTTCCTCTGGCACACATGAATGAATTAACTGTGCAGCCCTTTGCCATTGCCAAGATCCTTCTTATCCTGCTCTGTAGATGAAAGGATGAGGAATCTATGGATCTGGTTTACATCTCTCACTGCAGGCAAATGTCTCTGTTATCACCAAGAAACACACCAAGGCTTGCTTAGGGTTTTAAGTACAGACCTGCTGGTTCAGGCTCAGGTCGGAGCTCAGCAGGCCGTTGCCAGCTGGATCTAAACCTCATGACCACTCAAGGCAGAGGCAGTATTTCAGACCTGAACATACTATGTTACTGCGACACTGGCATGTGTGCCTCTTTTTGATCCGTATTACCAATAAACACAACTGCAAGTCTGAGGTCTTGAGCTGGATCTTGAATTCCACAGCTAAACACTACACTTGCAGAAGTGCTGAATTAGTCTCTTGGTTGTGGCTGGAAGGTTGAATGTTAATATTTCCAAGTGTTCTGTAAATCAGGTCATTCAGAAGCATTTGTACTTACTACATACTATTCAAAATTAGGCCCAGGGTCTTCCTTTGAAAAAGTAATGTTTGATCTACTGTGAAGTCTGTGGCACATAGAATATTTAATGCAAAGAAGGGGCTAGGCTGAAGACTTCTTAATATTTAAAGTACTTAATTTCGACACAGCAGAGACAAAGTGAGGGCCATTTCTACCCCTGCTCCTATGTCAGTTGGCTGTTAACTTCCAACAGGAGGGCTTTGATCTGCAAGCTGTCTCTATTAAAAATAAATAAGGATAACAACCACTACCAGCAATCTATTAACGATGTTTTAGACTTGAATATGAATTTTCAAATGCAATTCAGGTGTGACTACAACCCATACAGCACCAACATTTTTCATCTTGTACATTCTGTATGAGAGACCCTCACGGTGGGCTTGCTGGAGCTCACACGTTACAGGACTTAGATTGAGAAAAGTACTTTTAAAAAGTTTTGTAAGCTTCTCCATACTTCCCTATGGATTCCCCTTTAAAATTGCTGTTCTACTGGAACCTCATTACTGAAAACAGCTTTCCTCTTTCTTTTGCTCTTAATGCTAAGGATAACTCAGAAGAAGGAAAGATGGTAGCTGCTTTTAAAATACATAGCATTTGAAACTGGAGCTAAACAACATATACGGCAGCTCTGGCATTACAAATATGAATGTCACCTCACAAAGAGGTGACATAAGGCGACACAGCTTTGAAAGTAGCTAAATTCTGAGGCAATAGACAAAGTCTGTGGGAAGAGTCAAATTCTTACTTAACTGGAATTTCTCAATGATGGGCACTGTGCTGTTTCCTGTCCAAAAGCTTCCACATGATTCTTTACCTGTCTCACATAACTACAAGATTATCTACAGACAAATTCGATTTAAAAAGTGGCACAGGGTTTTATTTTGCTTTATTTTATTTTAAGGTAGCTTCTGAATGGTATTGCTGAAACTAGAATAAACCTGGCTGAGTTTTACGTAAGTGTCTAGGCAGTTTAGGTTCACTGTAATAGTTAAAATCTGTAAACTGGTTTGACTGAAAGTGTAGGCTCTTGGCTGTTCTGCTGTAAGGATTGTTCTTTACTATGTGATGTCTGCTAAATGCAGCAGAGATGGCTCTGTGACTACTGAAGTAGTGGGTTTCAGGAACCCAGAATTTGTTTACATTGAGAAGAAATGTTTTAGCAGAAGTGATTTTTACTTACTGTTTTATAACTACTTCTTCTCAGAGCAGCAAGAAAAGGGATGTGTTTTTCAGCAAGCCACAAAACATTATTTAATCCTTAATTTTCTTTACTATTTCTTACTTCTGGCTCTGCATGCAGCTTCAATGGGTGCAGGCTCCCGCGTTAATGGCCAAGGTCCATTTCCTTACTGCTGAAGAATCTGGCCCTACCAGCACCCCATTACACTGAGCAGGAAAGAAAATATCCTAAAAGGTGCCCCAGCATAGGGGAATGGGAAAGTAAGTGTAAATAAAGCAGAGGCTGGGCAGACCAACAAGAAATGTTTAACATTCCATGCTCTCCACAAAGGGCAGGTCAAGGAAAGGGAATGAGTGGTTGGGATGAAGCACATGCCATGGATGTTTTTCAAGTACATTTCAGCAGAGTATATCTAGTCACGTAAACATCCACAACAAACAGAACAGCCTTGTTCTTGAACGTGGCAGACCTCCTGAGGTCCCTCTATATACACAGGAGATGGGTCTCACTATGCAGGGAAGCCACAGCTGCTGAATTCGCAGCTGCAGTTTGAACTCATGGGCACAAATAATACTGAAAGTGCCAGACATTCTCGGATATGACCAGTTGAACAACTGCTTGCTCATGCCCAAGTCAAACCAATGTATCATCAAGCTATGTGTGCCCTGAATGTCCGGGCAGGTAAGAGGTAGAAAAATTGAATTTGTCGAAAGTTGTATCTCAGGGTTTGGGGGAAAGCTAAAAATCCCCCTTTACGATAAATGAAAGTTCCATATGCAGTGGGCAAAGCTTCTTATTCTTTCTTATTCTCAGGTGCAACCCAAATTATTGAATGAAAATCAGTTATTAACTCTATCTTTTCATTTATATAGACTTGAAGCAAGAGTTCAAGTCACTCAAGGCTTTGAATTTGTGAGGCTGCAATAACGTAAAAATCATAGGAGACTAAAATTATGTTTATTTTTGGTTTATATTGCAACTTAACCCATACAATGTTTAATAACAGTTGCGTATGTAGACATGGGTGTCCAGAAAGCTGCAAAACCTTCAGCAGAGGTAAAATGCATCTATGAATTAAACCCTCATGAATCAGTGACTACCCCAGTCTGAGAACTGCCATGCAGTCATACAGAAGCAGGAGCATGTCACAGAAATAGCCTCACTCAATAGGGAAAACATAAGCTGCACCTGCAAACAATGCTATGGAAATGAATGCTGTGAAGGTCAGATGCCCATGACAAAGACATCTTGCCCACTTGCTTATCTGGAGACTATTTTGTTGACACTGTTTGCCCTGTCAGGGCAGGACCACCAATGGCTCTTGAAGGTGCTGAAGTCTTCCCAAAGCACCCCAGGAGTTCACACCATGTCCCAGCTGCTGCAGAGGTTCAGCAGTGGCCAACAGGTTGCATTGGTTGGCATAACCTTTTTTTCATGGGGAATGAAGGAGAGGTAACTGCATTGGGACTACAAATCTTGATCATGAGGCATTTCAAAGGGACAAAAAGAAATGGAAGAGCTTTCTTAATTCCTCTTTGCAAGACTTGAACATGTCCCCAGTTAGCATTAATAGTTCTCTAGAATATCATACATTTTTGGATGCCGTGCTTAGAACTACTTCTGCCTTAGCGCAGAAGAATGCTGTAACTCTGCTACCTGGGTCTGTCGCAGTAACCATTTTCCTTTCTTAAAATTTTATTTCTTTTCTATTGGTTAATAGTTAATATTAGTAGCTATTTTTCCTCATGTGCAGTTTGAAACCCCTTACTGGGCAGCTTGCATGGTCATCCAGAGAGAGGTAAGCTTCCTGGAGCTTAAGAGTTTAGTGGACAGGCAATTTTTATTTTTGTTTAAGGTGGCAGGGTTCAGAAATCTATCTGGAGTTCATGAACCTATTCTTCCTGTAACTGAAACCCATGTTTTACTCAGGGTTGATTCAATTTTTAAAATAAATGTTTTCTTAGTTACAGGGAAAGCCAGTTCTATGAATAAGGGGTAGAATAACACCCTTCCAAAATCCATGTGTCATGGGTGGGTGGCCTATATGCAGGATATGCATGCACACAAAATCTAGCTTTATATTTACTAGAGTAAGAGATTTTTCTTCTCCCCATCTGTTCTCTCCCATGTACTCCCCTGCCATAATTTCTGTCATCTTTCTGCCTTCTCACTGATCTATTTGCGTATCAACTACCATATTTTTAAAACTAAGTTTGTGGACATTATTTTCAGATTCTCTAAATGGAAAATGAGCTTAGATTTCACCAACACAGATTCTTTGTCCAGTTTCCACTTAAGTACCATTTACTTTTCCTTAATGGAGTTGGGTGTCTGAACTTGGATTACTGGCATAAACAGTGATAAGAGGTTCTTACTGCTTGGGCAAGTCATCTCATGTCATCTATCCAGTCTGACTTACCAACAGCACCTACTGTCCTGAAGCACCTGGAATATCAGATGTTTCTGCAGAGACCCAAATGTGGAGAGTAGGGACATGCAACACAAATGTCTGCAACTTAACCCTTGCAGGAAGGGAAAGGTGGAAACCTCTTACAAGTGCTCTCCTGTCTTTATGCCTGAGTCTTTTAGCCCTTTTGGCCAGTGGAGTACCACTGATGTCCCATCACTCCCAGGAAAAGATCCCTGAGGACAGCAGGATTTTTCCTTACTTGGACTGTGGTCATACACTTCGTTGGAAATTCCTATTCACACTGGGGAAAATTCCATGTGCAGATCAATGGCCGCACAATCTTAGGTATGCAGTCATCTGCCAGGAGCAGACACTGATTTTCTTTCATAAAATGATGGAATTACCCTCTGCAAGAGGAAGATAAATCATTAAAAGCATGTTAGGGCATCAGACAGGAAAATGTAAATAACCATACATAACAGCAGCTGTTCCTGATCAGGTTCCATTCTTTGATCTTTAGAAAGATGGCTATTAATTAGAAGGGTCAACACTAAGTTTTTTCTTGGTAACAATGATCTTCTGAACCGCCCAAATAATAGACAGTTGCTTGTAGCTTTGCTATGCTAAGTTTCTCTGGGAAGGATTCTTCAGATAAATGGGACAACAAAATTACCTTAATATAAACAGTTTTGAAATTAGGCCACATCAGCAGTAGATAGAGGTTACATTTTGTTGGCAACCAATCCTGAATCCTTTGAAATCTTGTATGAAATTAGTTCCAATCATACTGAAATTGCAGGTAATTGCTATTGAGATTGCAATCACTGCTTGACATGAATATCTATTTTCTATGCCAGGTTCCATCTGCAATGTAGAAGTCACCACATTACAGGCTCTAAGATTGCTGAAACACTCCTGTTACGCTGCATTTCTGTCTTGCACTACTGGTTGGAAAAATTTTCATTAAATGCATTGGATAAACTGCAGAGTCCTACTAATGCCTGCATGATTGGACTCCATGATGGAGTGCAGTATCAGACCCTGAGGCTGGTATCAAATCCAGAACAGTCAAATCCTAAAGCCTAGCAGCAAACCACATGGCAAGTGTAAAATCCGGGACTCACGGTATATTCCAGAGTGGGGTCTGACTAGTCTCCAGCACGCAGTTTCTAATTCTCTTCTTTGGAATTCAGCAAAAGACTGGAACAAGTTTCACCTGTAATTTAATTGTGGGTAATACAATTTACAGGCAACATCTTTCTTCTTGACATGGTGAAATCACACGTTTTCAATGAAAATCATAGCAACCTGCATGGAAGTAGTCCACTGAAGGAATAGAAAATGACTTTGATTTCTCCTAGTTTCACACAGAAATAGGCATGAGAAGCTCAGGGTCTGTGATTATGTCTCTCCTGTCACAAGACATGCAGAAGACTAGTCCATGTGAATTCACATGTGTTTGAGACAAGCCCAGTTGGCCCAAAGTCACAGACTTAAGAATTAATATTTCACAATTTCCGTGGTCAAATGTTCAGAGAATCATGGACATGCCATCTTATCTAACTGCTAATGTAGTTTGACAGCAAATAGCTCATCCTCTCTAAAAGGATATGTAGTTAAATACACAAACACTTCCTCCTATATCTGACTGGAAGAGTAGAAAAAATGTAAACTCATCTGCCACTGGTACATTGTTAAGGTCGTAGTGGTTGCATAGTTGATAAGCATTGCATTGGATGTCATGAAGGGAAAGATGTGGTACTTTAAAGACTAATCCTTCCTGTTCTGTAGCACACATTACAGAATTGTAAGATTATGTCCCATTTTAAGTGTGGAAACTGGCCTACAGGTTTCAGCCAGGTCTTCACCAAACTATACATCCAGCTTGTTCTCCAGGACCTGTCAGTTCCAAAGCACAAATGCTAATGTCTCTGTGGCTTCTTGCAGCACCAAGGAACCATGTTGAAGCACAGTGTCTGGCTCCATGCCCCCCACTCCACTACTGTCTCTTCCCTTTCACAGCCACACTCTACGCACACCTTACTTCTGGGCATGACTCACTGCCCATCTCTCTCAGGAAGAACCTCTCATTGAGGTGGGGCTCATTGGATTGCAGAACATTTCTGGCTGTGTCCCCACACTGAAACATTTACATGATGTGCTTGATTTGGTAAAGAAATGAGGTGCACAAATGCCTCAGCCGCCTGAGCCATACTTGTTCAAAGAACCTAGCTGGAAACCAGCAAATGCTGGTAGGAGTTCTTAAATCCTAATTTTGCAGTTCATAACTAATGTGAGCAGACTTGAGTTTTAGGTGATAACTAGATGCAATGTCAGAGCTGTATCTTACTTCTGAGTCCCTTGCAGATAATATCAAAATATTGACCTTAAAATGGGGTGATATGTCCATTTCCTAAGATGATACTTTTCTCCTCATCCTCATTCATGTCTTTTTTGCAGCCCTGTAAACTTTAGCAAAACAATATCAGCTCAGAGTGCTCATGCCACCCTGCCTGCAGTGATGCTCAGGTGCATTACAAGTGGGAATGGAAATAAAACCAAGAAATAAAACTAAATATTTCTGTGAAGTGTGTTCCCTCTGTGTGGGGGTGGAGGTGATGGGTTCCTTTCTTCTTTGGGGGACCGAAGCCCTGAGTTTATAGTATCTAACTCTGAGGTGATAAAACATACAAATGTTGTGTCTTCCTACACCTTCTCTGCTCTCCCACCATCCACAGCTTATAGACAGAGCACTTGCTTGGCCCTCTTCTGGGGCTCCTAACTCTCCATCTCCGGAAGGCTTTATTTCTGTCGAGGGAAAAGGAGCCTAATAGGCAAAAAACGTGGGGATGTATTTGGAAGAGCGAGCCATGTAGTTCTTTCTGCTGGCTGCAATTTTACACACTACTACCGACTAGTGCATAGCAACAACTAACAACAGGGACTTCTATGCGTCCCCTTCAGTCCGAATGCTAAGTACTAAAAACAGATGCTAATTGTATGGTTCCAGAAAAAAAGAAAAAGAGCATGCTGGGGTGACTCAGGACATATTCCCGCTGTTGTGCAAGGACAAATAGTATTTAGATATGTGGAGATTTGTCTGTGGTTAACTGTGGCTTGTTTGAGGGCAGGGGAAGGGTATGCATGTGTATGCAAAAACTCACAAACACCACCCTGCACTATTTTAAGTCTGGGAGATGAAACTGGTGATTATCATCTAAGTTGTTAGCAAATGGCTATTCAGTGCCACGGTGGGAGGAACTGAACTCAGTGACAAATAAAGAATGGGATAATAAACAGAATTTTATGTGTTTCTTTGAAGCATAAAACTTGCTACAAATTACATATCATTAAACAAAGGCATAAAAACTTATTGGAAAACAGAGGGTGGCAACACTTCGACAAAAATGTAAATGTGACTCTGGTGCATATATTTTTACCTGAGGGAAATCAATGCCTGTGAAAACACTCAAGACAAGAATGCTTATGAAAATGAAAACACTCAAGGCAAGAATTTATTACCCTACAATTATATTTTTTATTGTATTCTCAAATATCCAGTCAAGTGATAGGAATGCATTGCTCAGGATTGCAGTCACCCTTCTTTCAGTGCTTGACTGTAAGCTCTGTCAAGGAACTTAGGACAATATTTTACACCTAAAGCTATACCTTTTAGTTTGTAATTAGGCACCTAAATAGTTAATATCATTGTCTTAGTAAATAAACACATGAACAGAAAACTTCTTTAGAAAAGTTAACTGAAGTTGCTAATTTAGGTGACTTGCAAGGACAAAGCTTGACAATGGTGTCGAGAGCCTTCCAGCACCTTCAGTTACTTTAGCTGTAGGAATTGTTACGTGACACTGCATGCTGCAGCTGGTTTTTGTCACTGTAAAACTCCACATGCTGGAGTCAGGTTATTAATTAAGAAATATTTTTTTGGCACTCTGGTGTGACTTAACCCAAAAAGGACCTGCAGCATGCTTAGGTTCCAAGTAGTTAGCTTCCCCAAGCCCTCGGAAGTGTTTCCTTGAATGTTTGAATAACAAAAGCTCTCCTAGAAGGGTTAGTCTTTTCCTTGGCACAGTCCTTCCTTGTCTCACCTGATCTAAATTCTGTCTTTAGGGCATCTTCTTCACCTTTTGGACAAATATAATTCTTTCTATATGCTCTAAACTGCTAATAGGTTTGTTTATACAGACTGTAAGTGGTTAGCAAGAAGGAAAGCTATTTTTATGGCTATTAAAAATGAAAATTATGCTCCTGACATCACTTTACAAACTAAACCTTCTGGTTATGTGGTCTCATTTCTTGCAGTGAAACGTCAGGTTCATTGCTAAACATTATGCTACTCTCCAGTTCTAACCTCCAGGCTGCAAAATCCTTCATTACAATCTCCAGACCAGACAGAACTCTGCTGTCAGGTTGAAGCCTGGAGTGAAAGAGGAGCAGCAGGGTATAGTGGAGGTAGCCCTCTAGGACTCTGCAGCAGTGGGAAGCTGCCTGTGGTGTCCAAGGCCATAAGAGCAGTAGCAATCAGCAACTTGCCAGTGGTCACCAAAAGGCTGCTAATGACAGAAGGCCACAACTTGCTGGTCTCTGTCTTTGCAGTCTCCAGTGTAACTGTCTGTGGATGGATGGAATTACCTTTATGCTGGGCCTGAAGACATTAATTTATTTTCCTATAATGCACTGTCCTGTCAGGGCTAGGATGGAGGTACAATCTGTATATTTACATTAATTATTAAGGCAACTGTGCCCTGAATATTTCTAAGAAATGTCTCTGGCGGGCCTAAAGATCTTCAGTTTCTTTGCCTGTGTACATTTGGGGACTGCTGGTGTGACTGGCAAACGAAGAACCTGATGTTTGAAGAAACCAAGACTTGCTTCCAAACATCTAGCGAATTCATGGCAATAGCAGGCACAGAATCACAAGTGGCATCCCACTGTGCTGAAGGCAGGCTGGGCACTCTGCTTGTGGGGTCCTCTTATATTTGGGGCGACATCTGTATTGTCCTGGTCTTTTAAAGCTCCAGATGCTGTTAGGCTGATACCTGTGAACATGAGCTTTTGTTAAAAAAGAAGATAGTAATTTAAAAGCAAGTCTTCATTATGATAACAAGAAGTTTGAAATTGCAAACCCTAAATGACCTCAAACCAAGAGGAAGCAAAGGTAATACTTCTGGTTTACTTAGAACTGGAATTTTTAATCCAACTTTTGGCGGATGCCTAGCAATGGTCTCAATTTCACTCAGTTGTTTTGCTTTCCCTGCACATGTCCTGCCACTGGAACACAGTGTCAAACTTTGCTTCTCTTACCAGGGCTGGTGGAGTGAGAGGGTTTGCCACTGTGCAGCTTATGTTTACACTGGCTGCACCATGGGCCATTTTCGTGGTTCTTTCCCTCCTTCTTGCCAAATACTTAGGTTTCCACTGCCAGAAATAAAAAGGTGGGGTGAGCGAAGGGTTATGGAGTGAGTGAAAAGCAAAGATGGGGTGTGTGATGACAAAGGGAGCAGAATTGGGAAGTGTGGGGGAGAAATATAGAAGAAGAGGAAGCTGAGATATTGGGAATGAATGTAAGATTCGAATGCTGTGTGTCATTGAACCTCCAGCCCTTCCAAGACAGAGATCTTAACAACATTATTTTTGTCTGGTTACTATAAACCAATAAACAGGAAATGTGTTACAGTAATAAACAAAGGACAGGAAAAAGGAAATACCACTAATCAAACAGGAACACAGCCTTGGAACACGAAAGAGGAACAAACAAAAGTTATGTTTTGCCCCATTCTCACTCGGGATTGAGAACGGTAACGAGTATGACAAAACACGGGACAAAAAAGAGACACTTGTGGCAGGACAGAAATGAGGACCAACATTGTCAGAGACATTTTGGGCCTTGTTTCCTGCTAGGAAAGAGGATGGGAGCTCTTGGTGCAAACTCTAGCTGCTATTCTACCTCTTACACTGGAAGTTTTAAAAATCTGTCTGCATATTAAACTGTAACTACCTCACCTCAGATCTGTCTCTTGTCTTTTGCACACATTTGCATCAACAGAGTGAAAGCTATTTAGCATGAAAACATGTACAATACTCAGCAGTCACCAGAGCTAGGCTGTGTTCATGCTGGATGGAAAGCAAAAATATAAATTTTTTTCCACTTTTTATGCATACATTATATATATATATATATGCATGCATTTTTTTTGTGCAGGAACATCCTATTTCCAGCATTTCTAGGTTTTACTTCAGGGCTAGGGAGTATCCTTTAATGTAGTCTCTGTTCTTTTTTCATATGTTTGTTCTGTGTTTTAGCCACAAAAACCTCTTTAGAAAACAGACTGTTTCTGTAGAGAAACTTTAGTCAAAAATAAGTCCAAGTGTTCCTCTAGATGTTTTTCCATGAGGTTCATCCTGAAAACAAAACTACTTTCTTGGAAATATTCTGTTACAAATATGATTGATATATGATTCACTTAATAATTCCATCGCTTTATGTTGCATCTAAAACACAAAGGCGAATAATGAAGAAACATTTGGATTTACTTTCTGCAAATAGGATATCCATAAATAAAATGCTCAAAGGAGAAAATAAGTGTCCAGTGGATAAAAGCTATCAACATTTGAAACACGATTGTTCTTCATTAATGACCTAGATAATGAGGCAGACGGCACCATCAGCAAGTTTGTACAATACCAGCAGGAGCGGTTGATGCACCAGATGGTTTTGGTGCCGTTCTGGAGACTTTGACATGCTGAAGAAATGAGAAAACAAGAAATTTAGGAAATTCAAAAAAAGGAAATGGGATTCTTAAGGTACTTAGTCCATAAGCAGGCACTGTGGTGGTACCCATTGAAAAGACAAGAGGCAATGGGCAGACGCTGAAATACAAGGAATTCCATTTAAACATAAGAAAAATATATTACTGTAGGGGTGATCATACATTGGCACAGGTTTTTCAGAGTGGTTGTGGCATCTCCATCCTTGGTGATATTCAAAAGCTGACTGAGCAACCTACTTTAGCTGATTCTGCTTTGAGCAAGGGTGGGGGTTGACCTTGATAATCATGAGAGGTCCCTCCCAGTGTTAACTACTTTGTGATGGTGTAAAATGAAATAAAAAACCACCACAATAACAACAGGCGGAAGATAAATGATTGTCAATTCACAGCGAAAGAGAAGAAGGGGAATATTTTGCAGATCACTTCTGATTGCTTCACTTCTGAAGGTACCCAAAAAGCAAGGAGATGCTGCTGAACAGTGCTCTGAAGGTACAGGTGACTGGACAGCTGACATAAGAAGGGACTAAGCAGTTGAAGGAGCAGTCTGAGGCTTTTTCCACCAGACACTACAGATGGCTGAACCAGGAGGCAGTGAGTGAGGCAAATCATGGGTTCTGGAATGAGAGAAAGGAAGTGCAGTTGGAGTCTCAGCAGGCTTTTCGGAGAGGGTTTGCATGTTGGCACAGTAGCTGTAGAGATATGGCTGGCTCCTACTGTGTGCCTCAGTCCTCTTACCTATTCTGAATGAATAGAGGGTTGTGTCCAGCCAAAATGGATGCTGAGCTGCTTGGGAACAGGCATGGGTCTGGCATGAGTGATTTCTCATTCAGCTCTGGTCATCACCAGCTTCTCTCGCTTTTCCCCCCGACTGGCTTTAGCTGACCATCCAATTCCTACCAATCATGGCAAAATTACTTAGATACTCCCCAAGCAGGTCTTTGGAAAGTACTGCTCAGCATAGGAATGGCAGAAGGATGGTCTGAAGCATATCCATTTCCGTGCCTCTTTTGGGTCCTTGTGCCGGAAAATAGCACTGTTGGAGATCTGGAGAAAAGAGGCTAACCAGGGCTGACACACACAACCTGCATGACCTTCCCATGTGGTAGCTTAAAGAAAGGAGTGAGATTCCACTCCATCAGAGACCAAGGTATTCACAGCTTCCAACTTAGCAGCGGGCTGTGCCTATAGCTGTATTACTCCATCAGGGAGACACGTGTGCTTGCTTTGCTCATGGTCAGGATGAAGGAATGGCTTCTCTGCTGTACCAGGAGCCTGACTCTGACAGGCTGTGAGCACCTTTTATAGATCTGCATCATCCACATCTTCCCTGCAAATGCCCCAGATTCAATCAACAGACAAGCCTTTAACTGGCATGAGAAGGTAACTTCAGGTGTTCCTTGCCTTCAGCTCATTTAAGCTGTCAAATGCAGACACTGTTTCTGTATTTCTCTCACCATTGCAGTCTCTGTTGTCTGGTTTTGCCTTCCCAATACAAGTAAAAGCTTTGGCAGAGGAGCATGTGGGATGAAATAAGAGGTTCAGAAGGGACAGCCCTGCCTACATGTCAAATCATTTCATTAGGCTTGGTCAGACTGGGCAAATAGAATGTAAATAAGCTGATTTCACTTAATTTGTGTATTAAAGGGACTCATCCCTGCTAAAATGGCAGCAACAGGAGAAACCACAAGTTTTGCTTACATGAAATCATGCTTAGGTCATGAACAGAAATAACAAATGTGGTGAGCAGGACACCTCTGACTCTGAGTACACAAAATACTGTACATGGTTCATCTTCAGAGCACGTAAGGTTATCAGCATGTATCACCAAATATGTCTATGATTTAAAATGCTGGTAAAATATGATCCTCAGATATATGACCCAGCTCTACAGCTTTAATAAAGTGGCACATTTTCCTTCAGGTCATAGTTTGAACCCATGCCTGATTCAGATAAAACTTCTGACACTCAATTTTTTTGTTGATCACAAGTATGAAGGATTTTGGTAATAATAGTTGAGCATTCACACTGGCCAAGTGCACAGCAAGCAAATCCTTTATGCAGTCCATTTCTTCTCAGTATTATTAGTAAAACTATTTAAAGCTTAATTGGTCTTTTAAGTTCTTGGCTAGGCTCTCAGTCTGATGTCTGAATGAAAATAAAATGAAAAAACTCTAATGAAAAATTCCTGACAGATGTTTTGTTCCACTAAGCTGATACAGGTGCAATACACCATCTCACTAAAGCAAATTTCTCTGGCTCTGAAAACTTGAGGCATTTATTTTTGAGTCCAAATTTTAAAACCTTTAAAAGTCACGTTAGAAGTAGAAACCTGGGAGTAAAGCAAACCAAAGTCTGCGTAAGTTAGTTTTGGCAAAATTAGTAAAGAAAACAGCACAAAATAAAATATGATCAAGGGAAGGGGAAGCCCACAAACATAAAGGCACTTATGGTGTAATTTTTTCAAAGTAGATTTTCACCAAAAACTAGTGCATAAACTCAAAACTTCATTAAAACATAAAGCCTGAAAGGGTTTAGTGGACGGGGCTCTTGTTTATTGCGTGTGGCTGTGATGTCAGTCCAGGTGAAGTCTGTAAGGGAAACAGTTCGAGGATTTTAGTCCAGTTTCTTTGAAGGTTAGCCCAACATTACAAAGACATCAAGTCATATAACACCTATGGGCAAGGGCAGGGTTCCTTCCTTACAGAAAGCCCTACTGTCCTGTAGGGACTGTACATATACTAGCCTACAAGTAATTTGTGGGACAGTGGCTCAGTAAATATAGATTAAAATCTTTTGATGGGTGTTATCAGCAGTTCAGAAAAGATGAATGGCCAATCTTTCCAGAAACATGCGTCTGTCTTCAGCATGAAAAATATTCTCCAGGTGTGAATGCCCTCAGTATTTGCACAAACAAGTACCTGAGGTCACCTGATTTGCAATTTAGTCTTGAGTGCTGTGCACACTCATGTCACAAGTGATGCAGAACATTAAAGAAGTAAAGCAAACAGCATCTTTTAGGTAATATGCTATAAATCCAGAACGGAGAAGAGGGGAACTCAGTTGAAACTCATCCACATACCAGAAGCTTAGCAAGATTTTTATGAGATGCTTAAGAGAAACTCCTCTCAGGAGGCCCCATAATGGGCCTGAATCAGCCTCCAAAATCCAAATATCTCAAAAACTTCTTTGCACGAGCCTGTTCCTAAAGAAGATAAAGGAGGGGGAAAGAAAGTTCTGATTTTGATTTGGAAAAGGAATATTTTCTTTCAAGATAAAAAAATTTGTGATATGCTACCTCTGTCTGTTGCTGCCTGGGAAAAAAACTGCAGGGCAATTTTCTATTAACACTGTTACAACTTCACCTGGGTTAAAGGAATTGCAATGGGCCTTTTTTAAGGCTTGGCCGCTGTGCACTGAGGGAACTGTCACACACATGTACACACAAAAGGCTGCATTACCTTATTATGATGTATGCACCACAGCCTTATCAAAGTACCTGTATTAAATGCAATCCTTTGCTAAGGAGGTCTTTATTCCAATGTTTCAGGAAGGAAACCTGTCTCCTGCAAAGCATGCATTTCAGATTTCTAACTCAGGGTGTCAGGGGTACTCTGTGCTCCCCCAGCTCTCCCTGACCACATTTTCTCTCATGTCCTGCACTAACAGCAGAGGGGATCCACTACTCCCAATTAGTACCCGGATATCTTGTCAGACACTGTGTATGGAGTCCTGTGGGCCTTCTGGAAACTGAAATGCTGATTGTGAAGCTAGTGGAAGGTGCTGGGGGACAGAGCAAGGGTCTGGGGCAGGTGGGACCTAACTCTGCTGGCTGGATGCATTTATCTCTCAATATTCATCAGCATGTGCCTTTTCCTCAGCAGAGGTCCTAAAACCAAGTCAGCCCCTTTTCATGAGAAGAGACTAGTGTTATTATTTATTCTACATATATCGAATGTCCCTTTTGGGGAAGGTGCGGGGCATAGTCTCGTGTCTTCCACAGGTTTCACTTGTTAGATGAATCATGCGGAAACACCTTTGCCAGGAATAGTGTGTCAGACCCTGTGACAGCATGAACAGAAAACGCCTAGAGAAGCAGACCTGCAGGCAATGTAGATCTGCTAATAGCTTGTTTAAGAAGGGCTTAAACATGTAACAGCATGGACATATCCACACTTCAGTAGTTATGACATGCTGAGAGGCAGTAATTTAGGCAGGCAGACAGCTCCAGTGCCTCCCCAGGCAGGTGTGTTGCAAAAGGTGCTTGGAGATTTGAGGGCTGAATTCAGGTAGCTGAAGTGGCAGGTGGGTGCCTCAGCCCCTCTGGGGCCTGATCCTCCCATGGTTTGCTAAATACAGGGTAGGAAACTGAAATTGTTCTGCATGAGTGAAAGAGAAATTGTGCTGTTAGTAAAAAAACCCACAGTGCCACAAGTCTTTGTGATTTCTGCAAGGAAGACATTGCCACAAGCCCAGGCAGCTGTATCCCAGCACAACCTTTAGAGACAGATTTATGGAGCTCTGCCACTGCCCTCCATTGAGCCTGAGCTCCCCCAGTGCTTATGCAGTAGCATGGAGCTTATTCAGGCTCCAGCTAGCCCTCAAATACCCAACTCTAGAGGTATTTTCCTAACCCATATTTCTCATCACTGTGGCAGTCTTTGGGTCTGGTTTGTAAAAGCCAGAACTAGAAGAAACCATGCATTATACTTTTTTGTTCTGAATTTGTTGGATGATTTTCCATCTGTCAACACCAGCCCCTCTGCAAAGTGGCAAGTTAGAAAGACTTCTGCTAAGTGCCACCTAAATAAGCTACCACTAAATTCTGCTAACTGAGCATTTTTGCACAATGTATGAGGGACTCAGATTTGCCTGATGGCTGGAACTGACCCAGACAGTCCGGGTTTGCAGGCGGGTGCTGCCTGCCTGGGCAGTGGTCCAGACCTAAGTACTAAGTCAGCCCTAGGCTGAAGCAGTCAGGAGACCACACAATGGTGCAGTGCTTTGGTTTGGGTACACACAGATTCAGCAAGTCCAGGAACACAGAATACAGGACCTACTAACAAATGCAGAATAGCACAAATCCTGAGGTCTTCCATAATTCAACAGCTTTGTAAATGTAATGACTATTGATAAGTTGTACAGATATTCCTTGGATTTTTTTAGAATCAGAAATTTTCACAGAATTAGATAAAGACTTAGGTTAGTTAGGACCTTCAAAAACTGAGTAAAATGATTTACATTTGAAAGCCAAATGTCATAGGCCATATGCTCACTAATCCCTCAAATCATCTCTCCACAGATAAGTAGCAAACATATGTGCAGTTCTAAACATTTCTGCAGTTTTAAACCAAAGGAGAAATTTATGCTATTTTCAAATAATTTTTTGATGATTTATGGACAAGAAATGTTAGCAGAATGTCACTTGTGTCATGGCCAGTATGTGAGGGGAAAGAAAAGATTGCTGGGCACAGCACAGGTCTGCCTCAGAAGTTCTCTGAGTTTTGAGAGGGTGCCCAGAGCTCTCCTTACCTTAAAGCATTAATTCGTTTGTTGTTATAGTAAAGTATTTATATTTTTTAGTATCTAATAGCATTTATGCATTTTCTATTACACCTTTGTTGGAAATTTAATCTCTGCTGTTCTTAGACTGAACTATGGCTTTATTAGGCAGTTCCAAATAAATTGCCTTAAAAAAGAAAATATATTTTTCTCAGGATTCTTTTTTAAGAGAAAACAAATGCAGTTTTAAAAATGTTGTCTATGTTCCTAACCTCATTTTTATGTTTCCTTCCTTCAAACTAATTGCTCATTCCTGACCAGTTCTGTTTCTCAGCATCCCATCTGAACATCATTACACTCTGGATGTATTCAATCACCTTTATACCACCTCAGAAAGAGTTGCTAGTAACATACTACTTTCTCTAGCTTACTTTTATTCAAAGAAAAACAATATGTTACTATAGGGACCAATTTTTCTTTTATTCTGGGTATTGATGTTATCATCTGATATCCATCAATGAAGCCTTTTATTCTGTATACATTCATGTATAATACAATTGTCTGGAGAATCAATGTGAACTTTTAAAAATAATTAAAACACTGTGCAAGCTCCTTTATAGGTGATAGCAAGTGAAAGCCTTGTGCAATTAAAGTATCAGAATTGGCTTTTTGGGTTCCCAGACGTGCTTATTCCACTTCTCTTGCAACTCTCTAAAGACCTCTGTTTGGCTCAGTATAGCAAGTCTGTTAAAAAACTCCCCCATGACATCCATGTTAGCACAGAACTGCTTGGCTGCTAGAAGGATTCCAGAGTTTGAATGTTTTCCTGTTGGCTGCAGGGCTGTGACATCACCTTGTCCCAAATCCTATCTTTCTGGTTTAAACTGCTCTGCTTTCCCATGCTTACAGCAGTTTAAGCTCCTCTGGCAGCTTATTAGTTCAGTGGAGAAATTTTTGACTCTTTCATCTGAAGTCTATCAAGCAAATGTTGGTTATGTAGCATGAGGGGAGGGCTTTATTTGCTGAAGTCTGTCTCTCAGGGGAAGTTTATTGGCATATTTGAAGAACCGAGGATGTTTTTGTAGTACAGAAGCCAAGTCGACCATGATAAGACCCTGTGGGGTGGAACACCAGGGTATTTTCTGTGTTTAGTTAAACTCACATATCTGCAAGTTATTTAAAATACTGATTAGATTTTATTGAAGACTTGCAATTCCTTTTTCTCCAGAGGCCTATAAACATGAGGGTCATTTTAGTCTGTGAACAACTCATATTCCAATGCCAAGATCTAAAACAAACAAACAAAAAACTCCAAAATCTAACTAAGACAATAGTTGAGATTCTAAAGACCTATAAATTAATAAGCATTCCAAAATGAAGAGAGGGTGAAGTCTAGGAGAGTAAATGACCTTCCAAAACAATGTGCTAAGCAAGCCAAGGTCCGATCCAAGGCTTGCTGAAGGCACTGAAAGGACCCTTTTCAGTTGGACATGAATCTAAGGACTCCGCTACATCCAATAGCACCATGAAATACAGGGTACTGTGACTCAAATGTTATGGCATATTATGGTCATTTGCCACAGGACATTTGGAAGGACTATCTACTTTATGGAAAAGAACAACAAAGAACTTCAATTTTATATGAGTGAGGCTATCTTGACATAAATCTGTGGTGTAGCAGAAGTTACCAGTGGCAACCGTCACTTGAACGGTAATAGGAATCCTTGCTTTAGTTTGTCTCATCAACACAAACACAAAAAGCCCACAAATATATGGGGCAAAACTGCTTCCAAATTCCTGTCTCTCCTTGCTGAGCAGATGCTTGTGCAATGGTGTGTGCAATAGGTACAGCAGCATGCTGTGCACAGCACCCACTGTGCTGAGACTGCTACCCTGCTGAAACGTGCTGTTCACTATACAGCTACCATACAGCTAAGAAATATTCATGCTAAACATTACTCCTGTTGGAAACAACCTTCCATGTTTGCGACAGTCACCAAAAGAATTACAAATGCTCAACAATTCCATACACTTTGAATCTGAAATACTCCACAATTTACAAAACTATTAGTTCCATCATTTCCAGGAAATCTGCCCTGCTTTTTCCCATTGGCTGACATGAGTGAATTTCATTTCCATCTAAGCCACAGTGTTTTCTTGTGAAAAAGACAGAAACACAGAAACCTCTCTACTTTCCGTAGCAGATATTGTAGTAATCTACATACGTAAATTATGGAAACACAAATGAGTAAGCTCTATAATACTTTGCTAGTTGTATGTTGTCTCTTTTCCTGTGCTAAGCTTCTCTGTTTCTGTAGGACCACAATTTCACACCACTTGTGTAGCTGCTTTAAACAGCCACATAAATAGAGATCCTCTGGGGAGGAGAAGAGGGGAGTGTTGCAGTTGATGGGATTTTGACCAAATCATCCACAGTGAAGAAAGAATTATGCGTGGTTATGACAGAACAGGATAAATTTTTGGGTTTAGATTTCTAGTATTAGTCTGAAAATCTTTCTCTAATTAAGAATGCTTTAAAAGTCAACCTATTCTAAGTCTTAATTTTGCAATATCTTACTCAAAACAAAATTGGAAACATAAATATCTAAAGATGTGTTTCTGATTTTCACATATTTGTATCTAAATTCATGAGCACCCATCTACTACTCTTGACTTAACTAAAAATAAATAATGATATTAGGAAAAGACAATTATTTCTCAGAGTTTTTTTGGTTTTGGAAAATGGAACTTTCATAATATTCTAGGGTATTTTTGCCACATATGCTATGTAAAGGACTGTGAGAAATAAAACTTCAAGCACCAGGGTTTTTTTGGTTCTAGAGCTGAGGGATCAAGCAGCCAGCCAAGAAACACCACAGAGGAATGTGTTGAGGGAATAGCAGTTCAGGTAGATGGTTTGGCATGTTTCCTTCTCTTGCACTGCTAAATTCCAGAGGCCTGAGCTTGCCAGGACTCAGTGCAGCCTTCTGCGTAAGTTACAGCCCGATGGGGCTCCCAGATTCACTAGACTCACACACCAGAAACCTGCGAGCAATGCTGCAAAAAATGTAACTCTTTGAAAACCAGATACAGCCTACAGCAGTAGAGAAGCTGGTATTGATATTCTCACAGTATGTCCAGAAAATCCCACCTCATCAGCCTCTTGCCATCAACATTTTAAGAAACTTTTCCAGTGTCTCCTGTAAATTATTATTTTTCTGGAACAATATGCCTTTCATAGAGTTGGATAGGTTTTGTCACAAAATGCAACATACTGAGAAGTTTTCGTTTTCTTTTAAAATGATTTAGAAGTTCTGCAGTAACTTGTTCAGGTCACTTTCTGGCTTTATCCTTATCTAATTTTGTGAAATGCTTTCATAAAGGAAATAATTCATTAATGGTTGTAGCCCTTAGCACAGGCCTCAATGAGGAGGGGAAGTCTGGGTTCCCTGTTGCTGGTGATGGCAGTACATAGGAAATCCTTGCCCAATCCTCCCACCCAGTACTTGGCACAGGACACGGTTGGAGAGTGAAAGGTCAGAGCCTGGGGAAGCGCTATATTGAAGGTGATTACGATTTATTAGGGCGATACACAAACAAATCCTCTGCACTAATTAGGGAGACTGGCAGAGGAGGGGGTAAATTGCAGCTGAAAAGGAAGACAGGAAGGTGAACTGATAAAAAGTCTCCCTGACTAGGAGCCTGCAGGTACTGCTGTCAACACTGCCTGGTTTCCATCCCATGCTGAACTACCAAGTTAAAATCAATGCTGTCCACTGTGTGCCATGGTCTCAACAGGACCCTCATTTCAGCTGTCATCTCTAGAGACTTTATTCAACAGGAATGAACCTGAGCAATATAAAGATGGAGGAACAATGGGGACATTCCATAGAATTCTCAAAAAGTTTATCCAGAAGAAAATACAGGCTGTGTGGCTTTGGATTACTTGTAGGTTGTCTCTGTAAAGTACTGCTACAGGGAAGAACCAAGACTTTTCAAAAGAGCAAAAAAAATTCTTTCTCAGACTCTTTCCTTTGGCATCTAAATATTAATTTGTCCTATGTTTGGAGTGACAGATCCAGGTTTTCCTACTTTCACTGAACCTCAAAACTCTCTGTGATGGAAAATTGTCTTGTTTAATCTTTTCATAGTGGTTTACTTGGTCTTTAGCTTTGCTGGTTCACTCCTGATTCTATAGTCTCCATTTGTAAAGCACATCCAGTGTCTTAAATTTTGTCTGCTGTTCTTGTTACTAGGAGCATGATTTTAGTGATGAATGTTTATAACGCAGCTTGAGGAATTTCATCCTCCCCTGGAAAACTGTGTAGGAGATTGCCTTAATGGACAAAGAAAAATGTCTGCTGGACTTTAGCCAGAAGTTTGGACTTGCTTATAAAGAAGAAAATACAAGTATAACCTTTTGGTGTTGTGTACAGAAGACATATTTTAAAAAATATTCACCTCTCTTCTCACAAAATAAAATGGAACCAGTGAAAGATTAATGTGTTTTTCAGTATTTTATGTCAAATCCCTTAGTTGTGACAAGTTTAATTCTGCTTCTTGATCGGATGTCTTACAAGGCTGTTCTGCTCTATTTTCTCCTACAAATACCTCTAACTGGGAAAATAAATTACAGATGACTGTAAAAAACTGAGGACAACTTAAAGTTCTGAGAAGAAAAAATGGTCATAGGTTTTATTCACATGTGTAAGGAGTCTAATTTGAACCAGCAAATCAAAAGCTCCAGCCCAGTTTTAACTTCCCTGAATAGTTTACTTGAGCAAGACTTGAGACATAAATTCAGCAAAGCCATGATGTTAGTTTGATTTATGCTTGTGCAGTTTGTTTAATCAGGGCCTGAATAAAGACTTTGGGTTTTGAGCTGTTCTGGAGGCTACGTGAGACTGGGTGTTCCTGTGCTTAATTCCCTGTCGAGCAGTTTCTAACCTACACTGGAGAGAAGTAGCATCACCCTGTGTTGTCTGGCTAATCTGTTGTGTTGCATTTGTGGTAGAGGAAATATACATGCTCAGGGCTATATTGAAGAATGGCCACTAACAGGTAGAAAACCTAAAAATATTCATGCCAAATGGTTGATGAGGATTTCACTGCTTGCTGAAATAACCTGTAGATGCCTAGCAGTTATAAAAAAGAGTTTCAAACAGGACATAAGCATTTCTGAGCTAGCAGCCAGAACGCACTAATGCCTTTCTCAGCCTGAGAACAGTAATTGAGAACTATGAATCACCCTCTGTGTTTCTTCCCCTCACTCCCTGGTGGAGGTTAAATGCCCGTTAACTGTATCCCCATGGAAAATGTTATGTGCCAGGAGTGGAAAAGCACAGCGGCAGTAGTCCCATGCAGCTGATGGAATGATTAAAAGTCAATGGGTCCCTTCTGGCAGTGCATCTCAGAAAAGGAAGACAGGATGCCTCTTTTTCCTTAGAGCACCTTATCCCTGCTGCTGCTTCTGGGCTGAAGAAGGATGGATGCTCTTTCTGCTGTTGGCATTGCTTGAGGTGCTCTGGAATAGGAGACCAACTGCTCTTTGCTTCATTGGAGTAAAGAGCCCTGGAGAGCCAGAACTTGTCTCCCACATTTCTAGAAAAGACTACCCATCCAAAGTGGAAATGTGACCTTGAACATACCCCTACATCTCAGGTTCCCAGGTTCCCTCACTTTCCCTATTGAGCTGTCAAGAAACCCAGAAAGCATGTGAACTGCCGATAGAGAAAGCCAAGTGAGCCTGCAGGGGAAGCAGGCAGCTTGGGATCCTGCCTGGCTTCTCTCACGGCCAATGTGCTGCTCAGAAACCTGTCAATTACAGTTTGGGTTATTTTTTTTCCCAGTGGAGAAATTTGCTGTCAGAAATTTCCAGCCAGCTCTGCTCTGTGCTGCTACTGCTGCTCCAAATGGGAAAGCCAAAATGGCCCAGAGAGCCTCCCACAGGGAAGGTGCAGGGCCTTGGGAGACTTGGCATTACAGCAGGTCTGCAGTCCTGGCTGCCACAACTCAACCACGAATGCACTTCCGAAATGTCAGATGTTCCCTCCAGAATTACGTATGCATATTCACTCTAGTGTGACTGCCAAAACAGCACATGTGCCTTGCCAGGGACTTCAAAGGCTTTTATATAACACTGTAGTACTCTGATAAAAAGTTCTGCTTCTTATTAGAGTCCTAGTTCTGGTCAATATTCTTTGAATTTAAGAGGAAAGTGAATTCTTCTGGGGTTTTTTTAGGTTGGTTTTTTTTTTTTGGCACAAAGAAGGATATGCTTTTTTTAAAAAAAAATTAAACTGTTTAATAACATGCATTTGTTACCTTACCTGTCTGAAATAGCCAAGCTGGACAATGGCATCTATCTGAAGTACACAGAACTACCAAAATTACTGGTTCCAAAACTATTACCACTGAAACTGGGCTCTTCAAGTGAATTGGGACTGTGTTCCTATGAGTAATATTGTAAAAGTATCACAATGACTGGCTGGTTCAGCTTACACAACAAATCAATTATCATGTTATTTTCTTAAATAATAACTCTCCATGTACTCCCTTTTCAATATATTAGAAAGTGAAACATGATGAAAATTATGATGGAACATGATTAAAAGACCTGCTTAGTGCACTAAGTTTTTCACCTTTTCATGGTATTTAGAAGTAGATATCACAAAGTAAGTGAAGTAGGAGCTAAGTAGTAACTTGACTGTTTGAACTTAAGTGCCTATAATGATGTTGTTTTTTAGCTCAGTTTGAACTAATTTTTATTATGCATTACTGTTGAACGGTGATTATGGTCTTAGAACCATCACAGATAAAGATGGCCATTGCCTCAGAGCAATTAAAGTATTAAAAAAAAAGAAAGAAAGATGCAGATATGAAAAAATGCATTGAGAAACCCATGTTTGTTTATAAATACTGGCCAAGCTTGTTTGCTGCACCAGTCTGCTGTTCAGTACAACTCTTGAGGAGAAGGCAGCCAAGATAAGCAGGGAAGTCACCACAGCTTCATGATATTCTGCTCATCCTCCTGTTTCAGTTCAAAATAGATTGCAGGACATTTTGCCAAAGATTGAAAATAAATTCACCCTTTTTACGACCAAAGAGATAATGAGGATCACATGGGCTGGCCTCCCATATAATGCAATCCAATACGTGCCTCAAATAATTTCCGTGACAAGGATATCTTGCAAGTGGCAGAGGTCAGTATACCCTAAGCACATAAAGAGCAAGACTGAAGTCTACAGCCTGAAGCAGTTGGACAACTACTGACACTGAACTTGAAGATTTGTTCCCTTTTCAAGGAGCTTTTCTCCCAAGAGAAGTTACAGAAAACCTATAGATATGTACCCTGTGACACATGTAAATTCAGGAGGTAGGAATCCAGGTCATGACCACCTTTGTTGCAGAGACAAGCTCTCTTGGCATTTAAAATTTTACAGAGGTTTTCTCCACCTTCTTTGCTTCTACCTCTACTTTTCATTTGTGGTTATTCTACTTCTGAGCATCTGTTCTACTGCTTCAATTTCTCTTTGATTTTTTTTTTTTTTTAATTTAAGACTCGGAGGACACAAGACTCTGAGCTTTTCTTGTTGAGGGACAGTTTACACAGAGCCACACCATGATAATGCACTGTCGTTCAGATCTACACTAGAAACAAGAGCATATACCACAAATATATGCTGCTTTCTTAACTAGTCCTGAGATATCTGTTAGTCTCTCTCTGGTACAGGTACAGGATACAGGTATTGTCTTTCCTTTCTCCATTGGTATCTCTTGTACCCTTTCACCTACAACAATTGCAATTAGCGATGCACTTCCATACGATGAGCCAAATCAGTCACTTTTCTCCTTCAGCTCCTGGTCACGTGTTCCTGCCTTTTTTTCTCACACAGGGCTTTGCCTTGAGCTGATTCAACCCAGCAACCTGGCAGAACAACAACAAAAACGCGGTTTTCTCAGCCAAGGCAATGAGCTGAGCGATCTAATGAACACTGGGTTCAGCGCAGGGAAGGATGCAGAAGTACTGCTTTGGATGGCAGCAGGAACCCGTGGCCGCTGCCATGTGACCTCTCCAAATGCACCCGCGAAGCACCCGGACGAGTGAGGAACACCGGGCGTGGGTGTGCTTTAGGACATTTCCTCCGCACTCGTTTCCAGGGGCGCCGCCGGGCTCTGGGAGAGGGACAGGGAGGGAAGGAGGGAGAGCCACCCGCCCCTGGCGGCCGCGGAGCTTGGGCGACACCCAGTGGTGCCGCTGCGGCACGGCCGCGTCTGAGGGCGCCCAGGGGAGGGGGAGGACGGGATGGCAATCCCTCAGGGACAGCGTCCCCTGTGGCTGCTGGGCGGCTCCCGGAGCCTGCGGTGTGTGGGGAGAGGCTCGGGAAACTTGGTGGGCTCCGCGCCCCTCCTGCCCCAGCAGCACGCACGCCATGTATGGCGCAGTATAGGTGTGGCTCCTGTGCCCTTCTGTCCCGGGGGGCCCGTCCCCTCACAGCCCCTCTGAAACCAGGCAGCGATGCTGCGTCTCACGCTCCGTTGCCAGGCTGTTGTGCAACCCGGCTCCTCTGACAGCTCGGGTCTCCAGGCTGTGCCTGCCCGTGGCTAGCACGGACCGATTTGCTTTTTTGCCTGGTGTGTGCTTCTGCACGGGTACCCCTTTTCCCTGCTTTCCCCTTCTCCCCGTCTCTCCCTTCTCCTTGCTTCCCCCCGCCGCGTGTGATCCCGGCAGCCCTGCCCCGAGCTCCGGCGGCAGCATCCCTTGGCAGGAGGTGGCTGTTGCCGCTTTGGTGTTGCAGCGTTCGGGGTGAAGAGACGGTGGCAGATGGCGGTGCGGTGTGGCCGTGAGGCAGGTGTTGTCCCCAGGACGGTGTGTGGCCTCGGGGAAATCCTGTGGGCCACCTGCGCCTCAAACCAGCCCTGCAAAAGCTCAGCTGCTGGGAGGGAACCGAGGCTGGTTATGGGGAGGCACTTGATCCATGCATTGCCTTGGAGGCCGTCAGTACCTGGCTTGTGCCCTGACCTTCCCAGCCTGGTGCTGCTCGATGTGCGCAGCCCCTCCTTTGCTCTCCAAACTCCCACTTGCAAGCCCGCAAAAGCAGTTCCAAACATCGCGGCCCAGAGGCGTAATTGCATCACGACAGTGGCATGATATTGTTTTCTGTAAAAATATCAAGGGATTTTTAAATGTTATTGCTCAACATTAGTTTGCAGCCCAACACAAATGAGTAGACAGAACCCTGAGATAAAACAGATTTCCTATTCTGCACATTTACAAATTCCGTTTGCACCCTCATTTGGGATAATGCTGCAGTAAGTTAAAAAATAAGTATATATTTTATCATTCTTTCTGTATTTTGGTGTCAGGATCTGATGCAAAATAGTGAAATGGATACCTTATCTACATCATTTGATGCCTCACATGCTGTTGGCTCTTCAGAGTAGCTCTTGATGAGTATCAGACTTGTTCAGGGTGTAGTGCTAGATTTTATGTATATTTCAAACTTCTTGCTCAGTAGGACTTGTAGTTGTGTGAGGAATGCAGATCTACAGACTCCTTTAAATGTGTTTTAAATTTTAAAAATACTTTTTAAAAATAGGAATGTGTAAAAAGGATTGTTTTGCAACTGGAAGATATACCATATTTTGGTATATATCATATATACCATAATACTTTTGGAAATTATTTTCTCACCCTTTGGAAGGGTATCTGACTCTTCTAGATGTTTTGGTTGCTTAAGTCCTGCTTTCACAATCCAAGACTACTGAGTAAAATATAAAATATTTCTTTTATGAAAACAGGTGATCTTGAAAAGCTGCTTAGTAACTTGTAAAGTGGATTATAACAGTATGCAATAGAAGTCTGCCAAATATTCGATGTGCCTGTTGACGTACAAATCTGTATTTCCATGTGCTTTTGAACGCTGGAAAACACACAAACAAACCAAATAAAAACATGTTTCAGTTGTTGGTACAATTTCTTCCTAGCACTGGAATCTTACTCTGTTTTATCTCAGAAAAAAATCCTGGTATTTCAGTTTGACTCTCAAAGCATGTGCCAATGAAAATGCCTCTAAAACAACTACTCTGGCCAAAAATCTGCCTGTTTCATAGAAATAGTGTAATGTTGCCCAAGATGCTTTTTTATCTTTTCATTAGACATGGATTTTTGAAATTATATATTGCACAGCTGTGCAGTAGCTATAAATAGTGTCTCTAAGAAGTGGCAATAGAAGAAACAGTTTCACTGCTTTCAGGGACAGCAGTACTGCTTATACTCCAGAGTGTCCTGGGAGGGCTTTTGTTACTTTTGCTAAAATGCAGTACAAAATCCTGAACCACACCGAAAAGAGCCCAAATCGCAATCTGGACCACACTGAATAATGGTTCCCCATATAACCTACTGATTAATCACACTAACACAGTTTTTCTAAGTTAGGAAGAAACATGCAAATATTTAAAAGGCCATCATTACAATTCTTGCCAATGACTCCAAGTACCAATTTGCAAGTGTTGCAGTTGCTGCTACCTTTTTTCCCACAAGATAGCAGCACTGTAACTATGAATGAGCAAAGGACTTGCGAGCCCATCACACCAAAATTCAGAAAGGCCACTTGATATATTTACCCTTTAGGAACCTGCAGCTCAGAATCACAAGAAGCTTCTTAAACACCAGGATGGGATGCAAACACCAATTAAAAGAATAAAATCGACATTTACATTTTACTTTAACAGACCTATCTCCTTATGAAAAAGCACATGAGGTGTCTTGAAATCATCCGCAAAACTAAAATGCTGTGTACATAAATATATTTGTGTGAGTGTATATGTGTGGGTGCATTGCATACAGTAATAATCGTGTCTTGTTATTGTATATAGCAAAACTCTTTTAAGGGGTTAGGTGTTTGTTTACGCTTCCCCTTAACTCACCCGGTTTCACCACTTTTCCTCATGCTTTTAGCTGCACTTATCAATTGCCATTGTACAAAAGTGATGCCATGATGAAGGAGGAACCCCTTTACCAGCACTCAGCAATTGCCAGGAAGATGTGAACTCCCTCCCTGTATTCACTCTGTCCTTAATGATTGTGTAACTCACATCAAATCCTCCTAGTGTAAATATGTATGTGTAGAGTAATGATTTGGGTTGGGTCAGGTGTGCACTTGTCCCAGCTTGGCAAGCTTTGCTTCACCACTAACCAGGGCATGGAACGCCCAAGTTGCGCTTTGGGAATATGCATTGCAGAAGCACACCCAAGGCACTGCAGCCACAAATGGGCATGCAACCCCTGTGATCAGGCTGGAGTTGGCAAAAGTTAACCCGGGGCACAGCACGGATGTCATGGCATTAGCACCAGCTGTTTGGCCCAGAGGCCCACTCCTGCCAGTCCCTACTGCTTGCTAGTGTACACACAGCCGTAGCGGCCTAGATGGAAAGGTAAAATCAGAAAGGAAATTTTTTTATAAGCTCACAAGTGGTAGCAGAGAAGAGGGGCAGATGATGGAAGAACAGACCACATCACCTGGATGATGATTTTTTTAATATGAGATTGCAGACACCCTAGGGCCATTAGGTGATATATACTGGAGTGCAGGAAGGGGCACGCTGCCATTTGCAGGTGGAAAGAGTAAAGCTCTTTAAAATACTCCAGTATTTTAAATATATATAAATATATACAATACTTCAGCTCTGAAATAGCATATTTATAGGGAAGCTGAAAAAAAAGACACTTTTCATTCAGTAAAAGAAAATACAGTGGATGAAGTGGAATACACATATTTATAAAGAATCTGACTCTTTTTGAGTTTTGACTCCCAAGGACCATATACAAGTACATGTAAAATCTACATTTATACACACATATTCTTTTTCTTTTTATGACTGTTCATATATTTTTCCTCTTTTTACCCAGACACTCCAAGGACAATTTCTCTCTGTGAAGAAATCAGGCAGTGCTGTGGAATTACATCGGATGTAGCCTTGCTTATTTTTTCTTGTTGTTGTCAGCACAACATACGCAAACTCTTTTGGGCTGCCAACTCTCATCTCCTACATCAAGAAAACTGAATCACGTACCTTGGCCTAAGAAAATTAACAGAGCTTGTACAAATATATTTTGATAATGTCCTTGAGACTTCTGAAGACACAAAGAAGCAGGAACAGTATGTACATTTTTTTTTCTTTTTCTATTTGAAAAAATGCCATCACTGACCATTTGTACTTTAGCACTGGATCCTATCAACACAGATAAATAAATGGATGGTTGTGAGTGCAATTGAACTAGCAAAGCCAGGTTTCCTATCAGGTTATAACTTGTAGTTCTGTTCGTTCACATCTGATAAAATGTGATCTCTGCTTTAGCTTTTCCTGTCCTTGCGAAATGCTTTTCTCCTGTGTGGATTCTCAGTTGTACACCAAGGGATAAGCTATAGCAGTGACTCTAATTCAGGGATTTCTTCTTTAAAAGATCAGCTAACTCAAGGAAATTTGTTAGCGTTTCTCTGTTGAATTTGATTGAGATTGGCCAAAGATTCAAAAATACTGGGGAGGAGGCAGAGGTACAGTTACATTTGCACACACTGAGACATAAAAGCAGAGGCAGCCTTATCTCCCCAGGGAACTGTGCTAAGCAGTATGCCTCTATTTCAAGAAAACAGAAAAGATCAGTGTGCTATTACCCATCTCCTTTTAACTTCAATTGATTAATTTTTAATTAGGGGCACTGGACAATTGTTCAAGGCAAAAGCAGCAGAGAATACTGACAAATCTGACAGTGAATGCTTCTCTTTGAGGTAAGATATAATTTTATTTATTTTTATAGCAAAAAATTCAGAAGAATTCAACAAAACTTGACAGAACAGTGATTCCTGACTGTTCTGACATCCAGATCCAGACAGGATTTCTGGCAGGTTGGTTGCTAGTCTGGTCAAAGGTATTTAAGCTTTCACAATGTTTGGTGACATATTAACAATATTTGACTTTACACCTACAAGACAAGTAATAAGTACGAACTGCTACTAACTCATTAAAGGTTTCTGTATTTGTTATAAGAAGTAGATTAATCTCTAGTTGGGGGTTGGGGGGAGGGAGGGGCATTTCAGAAAGAAGAGCATATCACAAAATGGGCAGAAGAATTACAGCTAAAGAAAATTATGAAAATTGTAAGATGCAAACACCTTCCATACAGAAATGAAACCACCAGTAGGTTATGTTACACCTTGTCTGGAAAGAGCATGCATCAATTACTTACTATGTAATGGCTCTCTGATCCATTGAACACAATCACTCAATAATAAGCTAACTTTTCTAATATGACACAAAAATACCATTCAAGTTCCAAATTTCCCAAAAGACCAGTAAACTACCTGTACTGGTTTTACAAAAATAGTGGTGTAAGAAGGCTGGCACCCTGTGCAGGTGTGTCAGTGTTGCAGCACTGGTGTGCTAAGCTCATTCCTGTACATCTGCCTGGGGCCAGGGGTGGAGAGAGGCAGGATGTTCACAAGGTCTTGCCACCCCAAAGCTGCTGGCCTTCTTGAAATTAGTTGGAGTGGCCTTTCAATACTTCAAAGAGTCTATAAAAAAGAAGGAAAGTGACTTTTTCCTCGGGCAAATAATGATAGGACAAGTGGTTTTAGATTAAAAGAGGAGAGATTTGGATTAGATATCAAGAAGAAATTCTTTACTCAAAGGGTGGTAAGGCACTGGAACAGGGTGCCCAGAGAAGCTGTGGATGCCCCTTCCCTGGAAGTGTTCAAGGCCATGTTGGATGCAGCCTGAACAACCCGTTTAGTGAAAGGTGTCCTTGCCCCTCACAGGACACTTGGAATTTGATAATCATGAAGATGCCGTCCAACCCAAACCACTCTAGGGTTCTACAGTGTGGGGTATGCCCAGCCACTGTCCTGGAGGGACGTCTGCTGAGATAAGGAGATTGCCTAAATCTCCCAGCAGAACTCCCCCTGGAAAGGCAACCACTTTGTAGTTATGGTGAGAAGAAGACAGACCCAGAATCCTCTGGGAGACCCTATGCAGATCTTTTGTAACCCATTGGCCTTCACCCATCCCCTGTATCCCTATAAAGCTAGCCCCCTGCCCCTGCGAGGGCAGAGAGAGCCCGTCCCTGGCCTCCCCTTTGCTGGAGTACAGATCAATAAAGCTACCTTTGTGCAAAACAGCTACACGGGCCTCTCGTCTCTCCCCCTGGTCTGGCCTGGAGGCTGCCCTGCAGAACTGAGCTGAAATCACGAGCTGACAATCACTAAAGAGCTGACAGCTCCTGCATGGGCCCTCCTAGCCAGCAGCAGAGGGAAGACACTGGGCCTCGGGAAGGCGATTCTTTTTGGGACCATCTCTCCTGACCGGTTGCAGCTTCCTTGGTCAGAGCTACTGACCCCTAACCAGCTGTCATACTACAGTTCTATGATCTTGACATATTTCTTCCACCACAATTGGCTGAAATTAAGCTCCATGTTCAGGACCTACTGGGTGGAGAAAGTGTCATGGTATGGCTTGTCAGAGGGACAACACACAGGCAACCTGGGGGCATAAGCTTTGTGTTCTTAGGAAATAAGGCTGAAAATACACTAAAAATATTTGGGGAAAACCATTTTATAACAGATGGTTGTCTGGACTTGTTTTTTAGGACTTCAGGTACAAAGTTTCTTTTGAACTAGGAGAAATTCACATGCAGAAGAACAGTACTTTTCTAAGAACATTTATTTCAGTTTTTTAGAACATATGTCATATTTAGGCCAACTGGATTACATTAGATCTAGGTAAATTGATGTTTAGTTCCCCAGCTTGGAAAGCTGCTGTGTTCCAGCAAGTTTCTACATACATGCAATAGCTTCTATGCTTCCATGCTGGTCCACCTGGGTAAAATGGCCACAGGTAAAAAGCAAACAAGGAGTTTGGGACCAGACAGGTGACCTGATTTTCATAGTTGCTACATATCCAGGCAGCTGTAGATGGTAGTTTTTCTGGGGCATTATTTTTGAAAACAGGTCCCCTTCTCTACGGCCTGCAGCCTGAGACAGTCACTTGAGAAAATCTTTGAAAATACTCACTTACCTTTTTGCATCCATAGTATTTTGTTTCAGCTCTGTGCTATGTTTACCCTCCAATTAATTCTCTTTTTTAAATCCTTTCCTGTTTTAATTGGCTTATGGAAAGATTTTGGCAGATTATACTGAAAAAAAGGAAAATAAAAATTAAAGGTTTTCCAACACATTTATATTACCATTCCTGAACATTTGAAACGCTATCAGCATATGGAGATTTATGTTTTCTTGTTCCATTTTAAAACACTGTGGGATTGTGTAACTTAAAACCATTACTTACAGTGAAATTTGTTAAAATAATTTGAGTTTAGTGAAGTTTCCATAAAATTGAAGAGATTTTCACTCTTGGTTTAAAAATCTCAAATTACAAACATAAGAACAGATTATATGTTTCGTTGTTGTTGTGTTGTAACTGGGAAACCTGTAAAGTATTGAAACAGTATTCATTTTCTCATTCTAATTTCTGCCTTTGTCTCAGGTTGTAGTTTGGTCTCATAAAGCTAGTTTCATCCTCAGGTTCGTAATTAAGAATTAGTTTAGAGCTGTAGTTGTTTTGAACTAAATCTTTGTTTGAAAATAAATAGACATTAGACTGATTTACAATTGTTAATTTGCACTAAGACTGAAAATTCTTGAGTTCTTGGTACCTGTTTTAGGTAGTTTTTTGTTTTGAACAGTACTTTGTTTACTTTTTAAAGGCAGTTAGTATGTTTTTTAAGAATTATGTTCCTTTGTTTCTGATTGATATGGCTGAGGACAATTCCAGCTGTTGAAGAGTTTCTTTCATTGCACAGACACAGTGGTTTCCATGATGGTTTCCTTAAGCCCTCACACAGAAAAACATGAGTTTTATGCTTGTAAATTCTGGCAGGATGTTGTGCACAGGCCCTCCACAAAGCTTCAGGAAGACAAATGGTCAGAGCAGGTTGTCTGTGGTGATTCTTCCATTCAAGCCAGAAACAGGAGCCAGATCTGTTTGTCATAAAGGGCAAAGAAGGGTCTTGTGAGAGTTACCAGTAAAAGTGATCTCAGATGGGGCACAGGAGCAATACCTCCCACACCCTGTTAAATCTCAGTTCTGCTGCTCTGCTCTGCTCTGGTGAGACTCCACCGGCAGAGCTGCATCCAGATCTGGGGTCCCCAACACAGGACATTGATTTGTTTGAACAAGTCCAGACAAGGAACACCAAGTTGATCAGAGGGATGGAGAACCTCTCTTATGAAAAATGCTGTCAGAACACGATTGTTCAGCCTGGAAAAGAGAAGGCTTTGTTGTCACCTAATGGTGGCCTTCCAGTACTGAAGGGAACTTACAGAAAAGGTGGGGCAATACCATTTACCGGAGCATGGAGTGACAGGACAAGGGGAAATGGGTTCAAACTGAAAGAGAATAGGTTTAGATTAGATAATAGTAAAAAATTCTTTACTGTGAGAGTGGTGAGGTACTGGAACAGGGCACCCAGGGAAGCTGTGGATGCCCCTTCCCTGGAAGTGTTCAAGGCCAGGTTGGATGGTGCTTTGAGCAACCTGGTCTAGTGGAAGCTGTCCCTGCCCACGGCAGGGGGGCTGGAACTAGATGATCCTTAGAGTCTCCTTCCAACCCAAACCATTCTATGATTCTGTGGTAAGCTCCTCCATGACTGGGCAATTTATAATGGACTTCGGCGAAATCAGCTTTGGGCCCTTAGGTGGCTAAAATTGGAATGAAGCTTTTGTGCCGGGACTGCCCGTCTTCCTGGCAACTGGGCGGGGTTTCTCCGTGATTTTGCAGCTTCAGGTCTCCACTAGTGCAGTGGAAACACCGTTTCTCTGTGGCCTAGAAGTAGCAAAAGGTGAAATCGAGAGGCCACCAGACTGAGGACAGACACATGAACAGGTACACTTGCTCTAGAACGGCGTATTTCGAGCCATGTCTGTGGCAAGTGCAGCCGGCGTCCCGCAGCAGCACGGCCCGCCGGGACTCCCAGCGCTGCGGGAATGCCTCCTCCACCGGGCAGCGCGCGTCACCCGGGCGGCCGGGCCGGCGGTGCGGCCGAGGCCCGGCCCCCTCGATCCGGGTATCGCCGCCCCGGGGCGGCCCCGCCGCCGCCCCCTGAGCCGCGGCGGGAGAGCTGCGGGCTCCTGGGCCGGACGCGCCGCTGTTCCTGGCTCGGCCCGGCCCGGCCGTACGTACGTACCGGGGGCGGCGCCGGGCTCGGGGCTGGCGCTGCCGGGACGGTCGGGGCTGGGGCGGCCGCGGGGCGGGCGGGAGGTGAGCGCGGGGCTCCGGCAGCCCCTTGGCGCGGTGGGGCTGGGGGACCGGCGAGACGCCCCTCCGGGCGGCGCTCCGGCCTGACAGCTGGGTTTCCGCCTTCCTGCAGTGGCGCAAAATCCGATTATACGAGTTTCTCACATTAAAACAAGCAAATCGCAGGATGCCGGGATGGTTGAGAGTGAAGGCTTCAGTCCTGCCCACGTGCCGGCGCCCCTCACACCCCCAAACCCACTTTTGTCTTGTTTTTGCTGCCTTGTATTGTAGAACCTGCGAGAGTTGTAGTGTAACTTTGTGTCAGCAGTTCTTCCAGCCTTACACTTTTGTGATTTCAGAGCAGAGCAAGTCGCTTGGGTAGAGCAGGGCGAAATATCTTAAACTCTTATTGTTGTCTCGCAATTCCAGGACCGTGCAGAAATGTCTCCCTTTGAAAATAAAGGACTAATACTGGGCGTAATGGCAGGGACTGCTGGATTAAGCCTGGTGCTGATTTGGTACCGCAAGGTCCGAAAGCCTGGTGCAGCTCTGCGTATGCATGCGTTCCAGGATATTAATTCTGTGGGCTTGCAAAATGAGGCTCCTAATGAGCAAGGAGCAGTAATGGTTTTACATGGAAGGCAACTGCAGATACTAGAAAAATTGAATGGCCTGCTACTAAGCGTGGACGAACTGAAGAGAGAGGTGGAATTTCTGAAAGAAGCTATTCCAAAGCTTGAAGGGCTTGTTCGAAATGAGCTTCAAGGAAAAGGTGATGTTCAGAGAGTTAGCCCATCACACAGAGCAACAAGGCGGAGAAAAGCAGAAACAGCTTCTGGTGCAAGAGAAACTACCAGCTCTGAAGAGGCAGAAAGTGAAGGAGGGTGAGTTAATAATAATTTGTATATTCTACTATACACACACAGTGCAAGTTGCATCATTACCTATAAGAAACTGTAAACAGGAGCCCTTTAAAAGTTTTATATAGGTTTTATACTTCTGGAAAAAAAATGCAAACGTTCAGATTAGCAGTTTTTAGATCAGAGAAGACTCTTGGTGACCATCTCTGAATCTGCACTATGGCTGAAGTTGGCTTAATGCCAAGCATAATACAGATTTTTTTTAAGAATGTGTTTGGTAACACTGATGCAGTATTGCTACATAGCTTTGCAATGAGAGGCAAAGTTCAGAATAAAGGTATAATTTTAAAAGTGCTTCTAGTAAGAAGGTAGCCTTGTGTCTTTGACAGAGTTTGTTCAAACTGTACAAATGCTCATGTGCTTTTCATGATAATTGTCTTCTATGAGCCTCACAGGTGGGTTACTACAGTGTTCTGCCTGGAGGCATTGCATACTATGGAAGCTACATCTGAGTGGAACCCCTGTACAAGTGGCAATGTTTATGTGTATGTGCTGTTGTATACACTTTCTGGTGGCTCAAAAAGTAATCATGAGGAATTTAGGGTACTGACTCAATAAGGTAGAAAGTTCCTAGTTTTGACCACATCTTGTAGTCCCATTGTAGTTAATGGGATCTTTTATACTCACGAGTTGAGGAGCACGCTTGGGGATGATGTGTACCAGGAGTCCAGGAGAGGCACTATATTTTTGTCTTGACATTACTCTCCTGTAATTACAACTTTGTTTTGGTATAATCAGATTAGATACTTAAATGCAATTTACTAAGACTGTGTTTATAGCAACTGAGTTTTTTGAGCCACTTCTCAGCGGGTCTTACACATCTGCGTAGGCAGCATTATGTCTGTAAATTGCCTATCTTATGTCACCTTTTCTCTTTAAAAATATTTTAATTAACCGTAATATTCTGAAGACAGTTAACAGGCTGCATATTAATAGAATTCTATTTTTAACAGTTTCTCCACATTCATTTTCCGTTCCTGTGAACAGAATTTCTTTTTGTGTTACATCCCAGCCCACATGCTTCACAAGTCTTATATTTTGATACCATATTTTAAGACCTGCCAGTTCTATTATGAACCAGTTCTTTATTTTAAGTATTCAGGATTGGCATAAGTATTCGAAACATTCCTCCTTCATCTGGTGTGGAAACATCTTGGTTCTCTTACTTTCTCAGATTATTTTATCCATTGGTTGGTTTGCAGAGGCCTTCATGTTACAAATAAAATATTCAGAGATGCAGATAAGGCAAAGGGGCCAGTTTATGAATTACCAGGTCCACAAATGCAACACGGGGGTTATTCCACACATAGCATTTGAGAAAATCCTGTTTTCTGATCAGGAGTGATGTGTTGCTCTTTGAGAACAAGCCAAGGACACTTGTGTGTTCAGGTTCTTCTGTATGACGAAGAAGCTGATGCGATGATCTATACAAGTGGTTATAGTGTGCAAGAACATTGAATGTGTCCTTAAGAGAGGCCTTCTCTGACAAGAATTTGTGTACAGTCAGAAGCAAGGAAAATAATTCAAGGTTATAGTTAGCATTAGTCATTTGGCTATGTTCTTTCCCAATGCTATTTTTCAATCCCTTTTGAAAAGAGGTGGGCTTTTTTCCTATTAACACCTTGTGCTTGACGTGCTTGTTTTGCATCTTCTCTAAATTTGACATAATTTAATTTCATTTAAGTAAATTGTATTTTTTTCTTCCTCTTACAAATAGGTTGTTAATCCTAATGTGTGTACAGTTGCAATGTATGTAGCTTTTTCCAAGGTCTTCTGTAACCTTAATGACTGTGGTGCATGGCCAGGAGAGTCAGTAGCAACACTTGGGTTTTTCTGGTTTCTGTACATCACCACTTCATATACTGTAGGCATTACACCATGTGCATTGTTTTATACTCTTCTGGGGTGAATTCCAAACACAATGGTGCATTCAGGTGCTTTTTTGTGCACTAGAGAAAAAAAAATTGCTCTTTGTTACAGATAAAACATTTTTTCACCTTTCTGTACTCCCATCTAAAGTACATGCAATGTGTTTCACTGCCTCAGCAGTAATTTCATGATCCAGAAGATAGGATTTTGCTTGAGTTAAGCACTTCTGGTTTTAATTGACGAATTAAAAAGGTGCTGGGAATTGACAGATTAACTAATCTGAAGAGTTTTATGGGTTTGTGCTGGATGACTACATTGATTTCAGGTTTGTAAACTTCTTCCAGAAAAGCTTTTAATATTACCAATTTTTTTTCCATTAAATATTGGAAGCTGACAGTCTCTGATATATCTCTCACTGCTTTAATCTGCTCTGGTCATATTCTCAATGTTACTGTTGGTATTCAGTACCTTGGGAAGAGAAGCTTTCTATTTTGCCTTCCAAAAATTATGTATTTCTGGAAGTGGAGAAATATCACATGTGTTTTAGTAAATGAACTATATTTTTACATAATGACAGATAGTCTGAGCAGAAGGTGCACTGAATGGATGAGACATTACATGCTAAAGAGTCTGTGGTTTCTAGTCTGTGCTTTTCTGTATTCTATTTTTTTTTTTTTTTTTTAGTTTGTTTCAGTTCCTATAATGTACTAGTGAAAATTTCAATGTTTAACGTTTGAGAATGTGTAACAAGCACTCATTCATTTACAAATACATTACGAATAAATTGTGTCTAGATGATCACCTGGAATGGAGCATATCACCAAATTCTTCTCTTTGTGATTTTCAAGCTGTTTCCTCCCTGATATGGCAGTGATGAACCCTGGACATTAGTGCCATGTTTGGCACCTGTCTTCAGCAGGCCTAGCGTCCAAGCTCTTCAAATTGCATTTGGTATCAGGCACCAGAAAGATTCACCACAGTGAATTCTTTTCCGACAGATGTTCTATTTATAATTTTTCCTTGAAATAGTTTAAATAGTCAACAGGAAAAAAACATTTCCCTTGCCTGCTTCTGAGTATCATTTCACGTAGCATTTTAAAATTTATTTTTCTGTTTATTTCTTTTAAATGCAACCTTCAGTTGGCCTAAGACTCCTTTGTGCCAAACTTTTCCTTGAAGACCGCTTATCATTGCTGATGGATATGCACTTTGGTGGATCATACAGTGCAAATTTGATTCAGATCCATCTGTGACATATAATCACCTTTGTGTGGAATTAGCCAGAGCAGATGAGAGGGTGTTTGTGTCAGCCTGTGGTTTTTTCTAAGTCGGCAGGGAGATGACAGATGATATTTGATCTGTCTAAAAGCTGAAGTGTTGTGAACAGATGATACCTGGTTAGGCCCAGTGTCTGCGAATTTACAGACACCACAACACAAGTTTTTGAACCACCCGAGTGTGTTTATACCACAGAGGTGTTTTGTACCATGTAGCTCAGGGTTTGTTTTAATCCAGTACTAGGTGCTGGGATTTACTGAACTGCTTAGCCACAGTGGGGTGAGTCTCCAGCACAGTTTCCATTTGTTCTTTGAACTTTGAACAGTCCATTTTGATACAACTGACTCCTGTTGGTTGATCGTTGCCACTCGTGTTCTTATCACTGTTTTTCTCTTTTATTTAAAATGTAGTGGTAATAAAGGTGAAAACAAGTTGGCACTGACTCTAGACATTTTTAAAAAGTTCTTCCATTTTCTCAAATATTGAACAATGTGTTTATCACACATAAATACTCACTTTTCTGTTTATCATCTGATAAAACCTCTCGCAGGAAAATACCGGGTAAAATTGCAGATTTCTGTTGTATGGAATATTTGTAAAACAAACCATAATGACTCTTCCTTGTTTACTGTTTATTTCCATTTTGGAGTAGTGTCATCAGTCCTTAAAGTCTTGGAGTTTTTAAAGTGTTAAGAAGAATCTCCACTTCTGTTTGTGTCAGTAGTGATTTTTAGTGCTTTAGAATGCATAGATATCTAAGACTATTAGCTGCTTTGTTAAGGCTGATATCACTCAACAAGTAAATTGCAATTTATGACATTCTAATCAATCTGTAAGAGGGTCTGTTCCACATTTGAATTCTTTGAAGATTCACAAAGCAGATAAATAAAGGAGGTAGGAGAGAATTTGTCAGGACAGTGGAGATGAGAGGGAATGGGTAAGAAATGACCTGCCCTCTCTGCTTTTTCGTAATTAGTTCCTTATGTGTTCACATGATCTGTTAAATAGTGACCTACTTCACACTTTTTCTATGAGTCTCCCAATAAATATATGACTTACCTGATGTCATGTTGTGCTGATTTGTGCACAGCCTAGTTTTTGGTAGCAGGGGAAGGCCACAGATGTGGCTTCTGTGAGAAGCTGCTGGAAGCTTCCTCCATGTCTGGCAGAGCCAATCTGATGGCTCTGAAGAAGGACATGCTGTTGGCCCAGTTAGAGAGGTTGGTAATACCTTTGTGATGACATTATTTAAGAAGGAAATCAAAGCAGTGCGTGGGCAGTTTTTTCCAGGGGTAGAGAGCTGCTGCCACTGGGGCATCCTGGCCCTGCGTGTGGTGATGCACTGCTGCTGCCATTTTGGCGCGCCTGCAGTGAACTTTGCCTGCTTGGCTGCCCTTAGCCAGCTGCACTGCGGGCAGAAGGGCAGGGGCGGTGGCAGCGGCTTCTCCTTTTTGGCACCCCATTTGAAGAGAGGCATTAAATAGCGCCAGCGCTGCCACAGCTGGCACCGCCCGTGCAGTGGCAGTGGGGGCCATGTGGCCGGCAGCAGATACATGGCGAACGATTCCCCAGAGTGGAACCTAGACGAGCTCAACCTCTCGGTGCTGTGAGATGCTGCAAGAATCTTTGAATTAGTGAAATTTGTTGATAATGATACCTCTGAGCAGCCATTTTTTTTCTAGTCAGAGAAAGAGGAAGAAGTCAGAACATGTGGAGAAAGACAGCATGGTGGCACCAAGGTCAGTGACAAGAAAGAGGGGGAGGAGATGCTCCAAATGTCAGAGTCAAGATTCCTCTGGAAGCCGTGATGAGGACTATGGTGAAACGAACTGTCCCCCTGTAATCCATGAAATCCACAGGGAGTACAAAAATCCACTTGCAGCCCATAGGAAAGGTGCCCATGCCGGAGCGAGTGGAGGCCAGAAAAAGCTGTAATCCAGTGAGAGACCCAGGGAGAGAGGGCCCCTGCTTCTAAAGATAGAGAGAGAAAGCCCTTGCTTCCAAACTAGAACAGCCTATCCTTAAAAGACTGTACTTCATGGACAAGAGACCCACGTCACAGCAGTTCTGGGCAAACTGTTTTGCCCGTGGGAGAGACTCACAGCATAGCAGGAGAAAGGCTCCTCTGCCTGAACAAACTGCAAAAGATCTTGCGTGACAAACTGACCGAAACCCCCCACGCCCTGTGTCTCCCTGTGCTGTCAGTGGGAAGGAGGGGCTGGGGGGGAAAAAGGTGTTTTAAAGGCTTATTTTACTTCTCATTATCCTCCTCTGACTCTGTTAATAATAAATTTACTTTATACCTTTAAATTTGAGCCTATTTTGCCCTTAGAATGTTTTCTCCCAATCCTTAACTCGTGAGCCCTTCATTTTTTTCTCCCTCTTCTGCTTAGCTATAGCAGAGGAGAGTGAGTGAACAATTTTCGTGGGTACCTGGTGTTTTAGCCAGTGTCAAACCATGACACATGTGAATTTGATGTTTGGCCTCAGTTTGATATCTGGTCATGACATTTGCTATAATGCTGCTGGAAATCCCTACTGGGCTTATTTGGACTACCAGCCCAATGGACTTGGCTGTCAACCCAACCTTATATTTGTCAACCAGCCATTATATTTTTGCTGGGAGAATAGCATTTTCTAGTAATCACTTCTCTCTGTTATCTAACACTGTAACAGTAAGGATCATAGAAATTTTAGCAGATGTTTATACAGCAAAAGTAAAGAATACAGCATCAACATTGACTTCCAAACACTGATTCCTTACTTTCATATCTACCTGATTAGGTAGCATTTGATACAGTGCCCAAATTCCTGTAACTAAGGAAATTGTCCTTACTGCTTAGTTGTTGCTGTTTTATATTATGTAGTGCCCTTAATTTAGGCTGGAAATTATGCAGATCCTCAATGCATTTATCTTTTAATTAGGGGGAATGGAGCATCTAAACCACATGAGGAAAGATACTTTCCAAACGAACTTCATATCATAGTTCTGTGTTGGAGCTTAAAAGACTGTCCCACTCCCCAGGAACTCCCCTGTACATTTGATTAAGTTGGGGCTTTTACAAATGCAGCCATGATATAATTCCCCTGTGCCCACTTCAAAATAACTATGGAAGAACAATGTACTGTGTCTTTAAACAGGCTTCAAAAAATTAAAATAAGTGTTCAGTGGTTGAATATAGTCTCTGCAGAATACAGCTTAGGGTTTGTCAACTTCAGCGTCATCAAGATTATGTAAAACAAATCTGTAGAAACAAATGAAGTTTCCCATCTCTGTTCTGCTCCATGATATTTTTCAGTTTGAACATGTACACTTGTTCTGTGTCTGTATTGTTTTATCCAAATGTATTTTTTGACTCCTTTTTCCTGTATCACTGGTTTTTGCAGCAAAACTGTCTTGCCACATTTAGCACTTCTGTAGCTTCACAAGCAGTTGTATTTGTTCATTTATAGGCTGTAAGTGTATCTGCTCTGATACACTGATCTGTTCTGAAAGCAACACATTCAAAACAGAATATTTAAAAGCCATGATTAATAACCTTCATTTTGACTGCTAGCATTCTGTTCTGGTTATATTTCTGAAAAAAGAAAGAGATTTTATATGTTCTGACTGCCACGGCCTACTTCGGTTATTCAGTTACTTAATGTGTATAGTACATTTCATGCTTTTTGTACTCATGGTAACCACTTAGAAAATCTCAGAACCTGGCAGCTGATAGCTTTACATTATTATTTCTCCCCAGAACACCAGTATTTTCAAAAGTGGAAATGCAGAAGATGAGGCTTCTTTGTCCATTTTTAGTACATAAGCAAAAGGCTACTTTTTAAAAAAAATGCTATCAGCTTCTCCTCTTTGAAATTGGAGTACCCTAATGTATTCTCAGCACTTTGGACAGTAAGGCCACCTGCTTATCTCTGCTTGATATTTATGCTTTTGCAAATATTTCTTTGCCCTTGACTGCCTTGTGCTGAGTATTTTTACACTAAGCATCATGAATTAATATAAGCTATTTTCCAGTTTCGGATATTCTGAACTTCAGAATGCATGAAAAAAATAAGGAATTTATAACAATGGTGTTATTTTTATTGGCTTATATTTAGATCTTAAAAGTGTTTAACAAAATATTGTATAAATGATTGTCATAGCACTTATATTTTGGTTAGTAAGCTCATTCCTATTTCAAAAAATAGGGAAATTGAGGTAAAGAGTTGAAGAGGCCTATTCAAGGTTACAGAACATGTCTTAAAACACATGAATGATTTCAAGTGTTCTGCATTTGAAACACAAGGCTACATGTGTTTCTAATATGTATCTGCATTTTTTAATGGAGTATTAGGCAGCAGGACAGTATAATTACTTGCCTGTTATGTTTGGAATATGACTGTGCTGTCCCTTTGAAGATAAAGGTTTTGTAATAATAACAATAAGCTTGATATCATTAATAAAAAATCCTTTAAAGTTGGACAACTGGGATAAATTGTGCTCTGAATTTTTTGCTTTTGAATTTAACAATGCCCTTTTTTTTAAAGAAAAAATTGGTTATTATTTTCTGTGATTTTAGTTACCTTACTGCTCATACTGATTCTGAAGGAGACTCCGAGGAAGAAAAGAGATATATGAAATCACCTGATGCCGTGGTGAAATCAGAAGAAGATGAAGACTTATTTAATTTTTTACAGCAGGTGGACAATTTGCACAAGGGTTCAGAGGATGATAAAAAGGAGGGCTTCAGACTGCTGCTTGAGAAAGATGACAAGGTATTATGGATAAACTTAATATTATGTTGCTATTAACTTACGCTTTGCACTGCTTTTGAGAACTTAATGCAAGCTTTAAAATGCACATAGAAATGGAAGATGAAATTTCAAGCATATATTTATAATACAGTGAAAAAGCAGTATTTCAAAGTGGTGTTAATATTCATGATGTGTGGACATAGGAGGTCTACTGTTTTATATCCCATTCTAATTCAATAACTTTGAGGCTTTGTTTGACATAGGAGTTCTTGCATACAACAAAGAAAAATCGTGGGCTTTTTTCTTTGTAAATGATACTTACTTTTGCTGGTTTTGGAATAGTCTGTGTGAGAAAATCCTGTAGAATTAAGTAGTAACCAGACCTACTGTTCTCAAACTATGAGCATGTAGTCTGCTCATACCTTTCTAATGTCCTTCATGTGAATTTTTCCTTTACCAGGCCCAAATGTAATTCCAGGTAGAATTTAAAGGTGGTTTGATGTGCAGCGTTCAGTTCAGTGTAACATTTTATTCTGCTTTGGCAAGCATTAGTTCTGACTGTATTTTCATCTGAATATTGGAATACCAAGAAAGGTAGATGAGATATTAATTGTGGGTGAGTGTGGTGCTTATGACCTCCCTAAAGGAAATACACATCACTTTGTTCAGGGATTTGTTGTGCTTTACTGGATTACCCTGTAAATGTTTATATTAAAGAAGTTTAAACTGATTTATAAAATAAAACCTCTTTAGACAGTCTAGGGTGTTTCTGAAAGCTGTATTCGCTTTTGTTCATGGAAAATTGGTCAATTGGTTCTCACATAAACTAAAGGTAGTATGTAGAAGGATGGAAGATTAACAAAAAATTACACCATGTTCTGATTACTTGCTTTAGTCAAGTTATTAATTTTAAGCATTATGAAAGTAAACTGTTCAAATCACATTCTGATCAGTTTAATTATGTAGCTGTCCTCTACTTTCAGTATGAAAACTGTGTGGACTTTCTTTGGAGACTTGCACGTGCTTATGGAGATCTGTTTGAGATGACTACTGATGCTGAGGAGAAGAGGAAATATGTAACTGATGGTAAGCAGAGGAAAAATGTTTATGTAGAATGCTGTCTGAATGTAGTGAAACATGCTTTGAACTTTGGTTAACTTTTCCAATATAAGGAATTTGCAATCCAATAAATGGAAGCATTTGTACTGTAATGATAACGTTTTGTGCAGTAAGCCACCACAGTTTACAACTGCAGTTCATTCTTTCCTCACTGAGAGATCCAAAATCAGTGGCAGAGAAGTATTATAGGTCATAATTGGAGGCTGTTGTCTCTGCAGATTGGCTTAAAATCCTCAATTTTATTGAGAAACAGATGGATACAGAATGTGAAAAAACCCAGATGCTGTCAGCACAGTTTCTTAATTGCATCTTTGGGAGAGCAAAAGGAATAAATAAATGTTGAGGCTGGGTCAAGGTTTAGTGTTCTGCTTTCCTGTGGTAAGGAGCACTCCTGCATATCAGCAGCCTCTTTTGTGGCGATGGTGGGGATGAAACCTTGTGAATCTGGAGGAGCTGTTAACCAGAAACAGAAGTCATCTGTGACAACTGATGTTGCTTCCAGACATCTCTCCCCATGTGTCCTGTTTGACAACTTAATCTCCATAAGATTTTGATTTTCTTCTTCATAGCACTTTTTTTTTGTTGTTGCTTTTAAAAGTATTGCCCTTTCTTTCACTGTCTGGATGGATATTGGCTAGAAATACAGTTTGTTTCTCTTTTTATTTTGGGCCTTTGTTTTATTACATTAAAACCTACATCTTCTCTACCCTGTGTCACTCTCCTTCAGTCAAGGCATTGTTCTTAAAATAATCCTTTTTGCCTTTATCTGGGAGTACTTCTGTCTTTCTTTTGTCTCTCCATTGCCTCTCCGTTTTTTGCTGCAGCAAATCAGGTTTTGTAAGTGTAATCCAAGTTTGGGTTCTTTTGTCTTTTGTGACACCTCTCATTGACTTTTTGTTCTGTTGGCAGTGACAATGTCACTGACAGAGCAGTTTTGGCTGTCTCCTTTGTCATCCTTAAAGGCAGTGTCATGCCTTCATGCTGTTGTAACATATTCCACAGACAAGCTCAGCTTGTTCAAGGTCCTTCCTTGTTCCTATTCTTTTGTCATCTAAATACTCCTGAAGACTTGCACTGTCTTAGCTACTTAATTGATACTGTCTTTGCTTTAGTAGCAACTCCGTTTCTTTGTATAGAAATCCTACAGTGCAGTAAGGATTATGACACAAAATAAAGAAAAACAGTAAATTCTGTTGTTGGATCCTTTGCTTTTACCAATGACTGGACTTGAAGCTGGCCAGGACTGTGGGGAACAATAAAAAGAGTTTATTCAAATGTATTAATGAAAATAGGCAGTGTAAAAATAACATCAGCCCATTACAGAATGAGGGTGGTCACCTCACAGACAGGGACATGGACAAGGCAGAGATGTTTAATGCATTCTTTGCCTCTGTCTTCAGCATGGATGATGGACCAAGGGGTTCTCAGTGCCCTGAGCTGGAGGATGATGACTGCAAGAATGATCAATTCCTAGTTGACCTGGAAATTGTGCAGGATCTGCTGCTCCAGCTGGATCCCTACAAATCTATGGGGCCTGATGGGATTCATCCAACAATCCTCAAAGAACTAGTTTGTGTCATCTCAAAACAAATCTCCTGATGATTTCTGAGCAGTCTTGGGAATCTGGAGAGGTCCAGCTGACTGGAAGCTGGCAAACATTGTCCTGATTTTCAGAAAGGGCAAGAAGGAGGACCCTGACACCTACAGGGTCTGCCAGTCTCACTTCAGTGCCTGGTAAAGTTATAGAGAAGATTATTCTGGGAGGTATTGAAAAATACCTGGAGGACAATGCAGTCATTGGTCACAACCGGTGTGGCTTCGTGAGAGGAAAGTCCTGCTTAGCAAACCTGATTTCCTTTTGTGACACAGTAGCCCACCTAGCTGATCAAGGGAAGCCAGTTGATGTAATCTTTTTGGATTTCAAGAAAGCTTTTGATACTGTCTCTCACAGGATCCTTCTGGACAAAATGTCCAGCACACAGCTGGATAAAAACATCATGGGATGGGTGAGCAACTGGCTCACAGGTCAGGCACAAAGGGTTACAGTGAATGGGGTGACATCAGACTGGGGACCTGTCACTAGTGGGGTTCCAGAGGGCTCCATCCTCGGCCCTGTGCTCTTCAGCATCTTCATAAATTACTTGGACACAGGACTGGAAGGGATACAGAGCAAGTTCACAGGTGGTACAAAACTGGGAGGAGCTGTTGACTCCCTTAAAGGCAGGGAGGCCCTGCAGAGAGACCTCAACAAATCAGAGGGCTGGGCAATCACCAACCATGTGAAGTTCACCAAGGGAAAGTGCTGGATTCTGCACCTGGGATGGGACAGCCCTGGATGTATGGACAGACTGGGGAATGAGATGCTGGGAAGCACTGCCGTGGATCCTGGTCACTGACAAGCTGAATACGAGCCAGCAGTGCCCTGGCAGCCAGGAGGGCCAGCCGTGTCCTGGGGTGCCTCAGGCACAGCATCGCCACCAGGCAAGGGAGGGATTGTGCCACTCTGCTCTGCACTGGGGTGGCCTCACCTCGAGTGCTGGGGCAGTGTTGGGTGTCACAATATGAGGATATGTAGCTATTAGAGAGTGTCCAAAGGAGGGCAATGAGGATGGTGAAGGGCCACAAGGGCAAGCTGTATGAGGAATGGCTGAGGGCACTTGGTCTGTTCAGTCTGGAGAAGAGGAGAGTGAGGGTAGACCTCATTGCAGTTACAATGAGGGGAAGAGGAGAGGCAGACATTGATCTTTCCTTTGTGGTGACCAGTGACAGGACCTGAGGAAATTACCTGAATTTGTGTCAGGATAAGTTTAGGTCAGATATCAGGAAAAGATTCTTCACTCAGAGGGTGGTTGGGTGCTGGAACAGGCTCCCCAGGGAAGTGGTCACAGCACCATCCTGACAGAGCTCAAGAAGCTTTTGGATAGTGCTCTCAGGCACATGGTGTGACTCTTTGGGGTGGTCCTGTGCAGCGCCAGGAGCTGGATTCAATGATCCATGTAGGTCCTTTCCAACTCAGCGTGTTCTGTGATTCTGTGACTGCATGTAACCTCAGCTGATGAACGATAATGGCATAGTAAAGGACAGGGAGAGATAAAGAATGGTGGAATGAAAGTGGGTCTTAGGTGTTGAGTAACCAGCCTAGTTTGGCTCATTCTCATGAAGTGGGGGTGGCGGCAGCCTTTTTCATCTCAGTTTTTGGAAGTGCTGCAGAGGGATTGAGACTGCAGGAGAGCTGGCGGTAGTTTCGTGGTTATTTTTCATTCCACTGGGTTGGACGACTGTGTATGCTATTCTTTGTTTTTATGAAGTTACAATACAGAATGTCAGTGCAGCTTAATTGGTTGCAGCTGAGACTCTGCAAGCAGCAAGCATCTCATCTGAACTTCTTATTGGGAGGGTGGGTTTGATCAAATCACCTACTGTCATCTTTATTCAGTTAAAAGTAGAACTTAAGGGAAGTCTTTGTGCTAGAAAGAAACTTCAACTAGTTTATTCCTGTACCCAAGGCAGGAAACAGCTTTGCTGGTTCTTCTGACAGGTGCTTGTCTGACCTGCTTTAAATGCTCTTCAGTCTTACAGACGACATGGCCTCCTTTGCCAGTCTGGTCCAATCCCTGCCTGATTTAACTGCATCTGAATTGGATTTTAAAGGAAAATACTAAAATTGCATATATATTTTATATATATTTATATGTAAGTGCATGACTATGTAAATGAAGTAAAGCCAGGATGTTACATTGTTCATCTAAATGTTTCTAAGAATAGGAAGCGATTTCTTTGCTGCTACAGTATATCAGATGGCTTTGTTCTTGGGAGTCACCTAAAATGTAGAAGAGTACAATAAATCCTTTCATATCTTGTATTCCATTTACAGGAAAGATTAAAGCTGAAAAGGCTGTGCAGCTGGACGCTGGGAGTGCTGAGAGTCACCAGTGGTAAGTTTGAGAATGTTTTTACAAACTTGTTTGTATTTATCAAATCCAACAAAAAACCCTCCAGCCTGACATCAGTTTCATAAATTAGTAATTAATATTTTTTCATAGTTTTATGGAACTCAATTATCACCAGTTGCAACTAAAAATTACGCTGAAATATTCTGTGAAGCATTTACTATAGCATGTGAAGCAACTCAATAACCATACTTCAATATGTACCATGGGAAGTATTTGCTTCAGCCACTATTTTATTGCTCAGAGAAGCCATAGTTTTCCATTTACCTTCCCTTTCAACAATTCACAAAATAATGTCATTTGACCTTGAATTTTGTCCTTTCCTTTTCTTGTATAGTCTAAATTGTAATAATTAAAAATAGACATAGAGGACTATGGAAATTTGAATTAACTTCTCAATTTTTATTTTATTGTATAGTTTTCCTCCAAGCTTGACACTTAGTTTAGTTTTGTAGACCTTGCCAGAACTAACAAAGTCTTCAAATGTAAATATTTTTTTTTCAAATCAACATTATCAGGTAAAAGATAATTCTGCTGAGTTCTAGCTGATGTTCCTCACCTTAGTATTTTATTAATAAGTTGTACTGAGCTCCTGATTTCTTTTCTAATATTATTAGCTCTTCCTTTCCATTTTGGTTTCTACATTCTTCATTAATTTTGTCATTGCAGTTGTGGGATGGGATTTCACTAAGCTTCTGTGTATCTAAACCAAATACTTTTATCCCAGTCTTCTTTCACAATCTAAAAAGAAGCAGCCACTTCTGGAGTGCAGTTCACTGGAGTCAATTTTGCCCATTTAGTCTTGCATGAGGGTGAGATGAATTCCTCCTGGGGCTCAGTTGGCAGCATCTCCATTGCCAACAAACGGAGCACATGTCACCTAGCTCAGGTTTAGGTACTTGATTAGACACAGATATTGTCATTTAATTAGGTAATTCTCTGTCTTGCTTTCTCTGTTTCTGAAAGCAATTTACAGCCATTTCTGCTCTTTGCTTGACCACAGTCATGGCCGCTTCTTCAGGGTAATGCTGCTGTACCCTTCTTTGCTAGAACTATGTGTATAAACAACCACAAAATCCCATTCAAGTATGAATCCTGCCCCTCACTTCCTCCTCAGCCCACAAGATTGACAAAATATCCTAGTATAAACACAGCTTCACTGGCAGAAACTATGCTGATAAAACCTTATATATTGTTCAGGGAGGTGTAGGTGGTCTGCTGGACTTCACATGTGAGATCCTGTCCTGGCAGGCGTGTCTAGCAGGGGAAGAATTACAAGTGTAAGGAGGTGTGTTCCAGAGGTTAGCTCAGAAAGCTGAATTGAGAGGTTTAAGAGGAAAATCTTAAATTGTTAAAGCTACTGCTTCTTGTAACAGGCAGTGGATTTCTGTATGGTTTGCAGTTTTCATCCTTCATGTATCTGGGTTGCAAGTGAACATGAGGTTTTTATCAGTTATTGTTCAACTGATGTCTTTCTAGAGGGGTAAATGAACACTAGCGATTAAAATAGTTTGCTATAATTTTTTTCTGAATATATTATCTGCTCGTCTTTATTTTCTGAAATCTTTCTACTTGAAGTGTGATTTTTAAAGTGTGATGTAAGTGTAATGATTATGCCAGTCTAACTGAGGCTCTAAATAGTGGGCAGAATGGACTTCCATGCTCCAGAGGGACATAGATTTATTCTTGTTCAGCACAACAATTGTTGTTCAATCTGTGATCCCAGTAGATATTTTTCTGCTGTGCTGCTACTTAACCAGTTGGATTTGGTTTGTAACTTTTTTTTTTAACTTTATTTATTCTGTTTTATTCTTTATAAAGTATTTTACACACATTTAATTCACTTCATGTTTATTTCTGACCATTTCTCAGGTTTGAAACCGTTTAGGTTTGTAAATGCATTCCCCCACAAATTAACATTTTATTTCAAAAGCGTTTTGTTGTTGTGTGGATTTTTTAAAAGCATTGACTTCATTAATTAAATTACTGTAAGATAATGGAGCCAGCACTAAACTTTGGGTGACACCTGTAGTGATGCTCAGGTTCACATGAACCTGGTTCTGCAACCATCTCTGCAGGTGATTCAATCTAAACAATATTTCCATGGTTAGATTTTTGAGGAACATCAGGTAGGACAAAGTCAAAGGCCACATAAACAAGGTATATCTCATTTGTTGCATTCCTCTTATAGTCCAGACTTTTTTATCTTGTCAGAATTCTTTTTTTATACTGTTTGTTCACAAAAATCTTCTGTTTACTGTTTTATATGCTTATGCACTTCTGGAATAATTTATCCTGGAATGTCTTCAGGTTTGGCTGGTTTGCCTGTAAAACTTCCCCTTCCCCTTCCCCTTTCCCTCCTCCTCCTCCTCCCTGATAGCAGCTATGTTTGTCATTTTGCTTGCTGTTGAGGCTTTCTGTGTTACCCACAGGACTTTGGTAGTCAGCTGTGTGTCAGATCTATATTGCTTGAGTCTGGCCTAATACAAATGTTTCCAGTTTATCTAAACGTTATTTCACATGTTAAATTTTCTGAATTTTCAAAAGCTGTACAAGGTAAATAATCTTAGCCTATGTAAGATGAGCCCATCTGCTCGTTACATGTCAGTCTGTATTAGCTATTGATGAGCAAGCTGTTTTTCTGACCTTGACTGAAGAAAGTTTTTGTTGATTTCTTACTAATCTGTACTTTCTAATTTCTGAGGGGTTTTGATATTTCCAATCAGCACAACTGAGGTGTTCACTCGTGTTTGGTATTGCTACTATCTATGTTGTCCACTCATACATTATTCTAATGTTCTCTTAAACTGTTTAATATATTATGGCTTACTAAATGAGTGAGGATTAAATGATAGCCTAGTCTTTTCCTGGTCCTGTACCTTGGTCTCTACTTACACTTAACCCTTGTGGAGCAGGGGGAATATAAGTGAGGAAGAAATTGAATTCAGCCTCATTGGTTTCATCTTTTGCCATTATTTCCTCATTGCTAATTGTTCTGCACTTTCATTTATGGTGGTTTTTTTACTTCTGGTATATTTATAGAACCTCTTCTTATTGTCTTACCAATATCCCTAGCTCAGATGTGTGTTCTTGTTTTCATTTTTAGAGTAAATTTCTTTTGGGTTTCAAGTTAATTGAGAATTGCCCACTGGAGCTGAATTAATCTTTAAAACTATTCCTTGCTATGACTAAAGGGTCATTTGGGGTTGTGCTGTTGAATATTGTCTCTTACTAAATCTTCTACAGAATTTTTTCTAACATGGCATTTCTTGAAGATTTCATTGTTTTCATTAAAAACGGTACACTGTGCCTGTTAAGCAATCATTAAGTCTATGGACTTATTTGGAAGTTTCTTTTGGAAACTTATCCCTAGTGCTTGAAAGCTCTATTTACCGAATAAACAAGTTCTTGTGACACCTTGACCCACATAATTGTCCTAGTGTATACAGAGTTATAAAAACAAAAACATCCCTTTTCCAGAGCAGGTATTTTTCTGTTTTGTGGAACTGCTGTAAGGTGTCTGCAAGACAGAACACGTTTTTTGTGTCCACCAACGGAATTCAGTAGAATGAGCAAACTCTTGCTAATATAGGCCTAGAGTTCAGCTGTCTTGCCTTGCTTTTCATATTTACTTCAGTTAAGAACAAAAAGATGCCATGTATCTTCTTAGTATATCACCTATATTTTTCTGTAAAACTGTATCATAAAATATATCAGCACTTCAACTGTTCAACTTACTGATCAGAATACTAACAAGTAACCAGTATTCAGCCTCAAATTCAATTTGGTAAAACATATGTGGAACAAAGAAAGCAAAATATCTTGAAGTAGTCAGTTGGTTTTGGTAATGAATTGCAGCTGCAAATAATTTTCTTATCTGAATCCAGATTTTTGAAAACATGTGATCATATTTAATCACACAGTTGCCAATGAGATGAAAAACCTTCAGACTTTTTGAATGTTGACCTCTAAATAACTGAAGTAAATGGCAACACTGGAAAGGAAACACGTAGCTGTAGCTTTTTGTTATTTGTATGAACACCCTAAAGAAAGGCAGAGTAAATATTCTAAGTGATTTGTGGCTTTGTTCAGCCAGTGTCAATTTTTCAAGTTGTGGAGGAACTTGCACGCAAAAGTTGTCATCAGCTATTGCAGGTCCTTTTGTTTTTTTCTAAGCTTCAAACGAATTCATTTTGTGGGTCAATGATTCCCAAAGGACAGCTGTGAATCCTCACAGCTCATCTTGGATCATGAAGCATCTTTATCACCCAGATTTTAATTAGAAATGCTATGTCAACAATTTGGAGCTCTAGTTGCTCTATAGTTGTGCTGCTTTACAACTTTACAGTTACAGGAAACAAAATGTAGATACATATTAACCATGCTTTTATTTAAAATGAAATTCTTTTAAATTTTTTTGCAAAACCAGTGATTTTTTATATTTTTGGGAGGTTTGTTGCTGGTTTTTCTCTAAGAGTTTGGAAGAGCTCTGAAAGGTTTCTCTGCTGTTGCCCAGATCCCCACACTTCCTTTTTTGCTGATGAGAACTTGTTACAGGCTTTGCAAAAACCAAAAAGGTTACTGTTACAGCCAGTTTTCAGGACGTTTACTTAAAAAGATCATTCTTTGCATTGAGCTTGGGTTTGTTTGCCACAAACAAACTTGATGCTGCTGTTGAGTTTGTGTTACTCTCTAGAACTCACCTGCTGATGGGAGTCGTAGGGCACGTGTCTCATTTAGGTGGAAGTGAAGCTAGCAAGGGAAAACCCAGCAGCTTTAAGTGAAGACTCCTCCTGAACACATCTGCCTCCAAGAGCTTTCTCTGTCATGTGCATGAGTGTTAATCAGAAGCGCAGATATTTTCACAAGCCCTGGGTTTTCCATGGAAGTGAATTCCAGAGCTTAGGGACAGTCTCTCACTGGCAGGCAACACTACAGAAGAGTAGCACAGATGGGTTCCACTGAGGACATGAATAATCACCATTTGGGTATTTTGGTGATTTTACACAAACTTCCCACAAAAAAGTGAACATGCTGTCTCAGTAATAGAATTCTAACTGATGATTTGTCAGGTTTATAAGGTGCAATGGCCTAAAAATAATTCTCCAGTGAAACAAAACTCTTCAAAATTTTGTAATATGTTGTAGGATATGGTCATACTACCAAGAACTTTTAAAATTGAATCCTCATCTGTTTCTAACTAAATGCTTGTTACTTGCTTCTCTTAATTATCCCTTATTTAGACTTAAGACAAGGCAGATAACTTGCAAGCGACAAGCATCTGTTTCTATCATGCAGTCTGATTTTTCAGGAATTGATAGTTTGGGCAGAAATACAGGCTTCCAGCTAGTAGTTATTTGCCCTGCATTTGATTCATGGGAAAACCAAGGAAATTTTACAGCAATCTTTGTAATTATGCATAATCTTAGTCAGTAATCTTTGAATTACTTAATTGTTTTTGTAAAAATAATTTAAAATTTCAAATTCAGAAGCCATTTCTGAAAAGCTGTAAGTTTTCCTGTAGTAAGTGGATCAGTGAAACACTGCAGCATACTCATGCAAGTGCAAAGAAGGAAGGTTCGACATGGGAAAAGATCTGTTTACTACAAGCTTTTTGCCAGAATGGTCACAGAGGAAATAATTCTGACAACCTAATAATCTCTATTACATTTCTGCCAAGGAGAATTGTTGTGTTACTGTCTCTGAAAGCTCTTGTTTCACTCTGTTTCCGTATTTGTGAAGACTATCCTGCTAATTTCTTCAAGATTTTATTTCCATCTGTCGTAACTGGCTGTTATAAAAATAAAAGTTAAATTTCTGGAAACAGGATTTTAATACAGTTGTGTGTTTCACAGCCTAAGGAATGCAGAACGTGACATCCACATGTTCTACTAGTGAACTTCTGTGAATACACATTAACAGCAGCATTTTTCCTTGATTTGGTATACTGCATGTGTTGCAATAAATTAAGCCAGAATTCTGAGTGTCCTTACCACTGAGATTTTTTTAAACCCAAATAGGGGTTTGTTTCCCACGTTTTTGCAAGTGTTACCTGCACAAGTGTGTGCTACATCTGATGTTTCCCTGGAGCTCAGCTTCAATGCTCTGGTGAATTTTAATATGAAAAGTGTATTAGTGCAAATTTCTACGGTGTAGACTCAGTTGTATTCCAAGGAGAAGGAAAGGGAAATGAAATCCCTATTAACAAAAAAATCTCCTCTAACAAAAAAATCACCTAATCACTTCACTTTGCACCTTGGCACATCTGACTTCATGTGTTGGCAATCTTGCACATTTCTCAGCCACTGCTTCCATACCCCCATGAGGATGGTCATAGCAAACCAATACCTTTGCATGGAAACTTTGTGTCAAATGCATTTTTGTAGATTAAATATTTTGGTAGTGACGTGATACTATATGAAGTGTGCAAAACTGGGATCTCAGGAAGGACAATGCAACAGGGATCATAATCAGTAATTTAAGTTGCAAAATCTCCCTACATAGAAATTGGTATCTCATTGAAATCATGTTAAAAAGAAATCCTGCAGGTCTCACTGCATTGCAGAGACTGTCAGAATATATAAGTGGGTGAAACTGGTGAGTGAGGGAGTCGGGGCATGCACAGAACTGAGCCATGCAGGGATGGGGAGATGTGAGAACACATTTAGAACTGAAGTGGAAATGAACTTTCTTTTCACTGGGCCTCTTGTGTGCTGCCCACACACTAGCCTTTGCTCACACTACCTTACATGGTAAATATTTCTCAGATGAAGAGGCGGGAGTGAAAAACAGTTATGAAACAGATGAATTAAATTCTTTGGTTGTGGTAAATATCACAAAATCTTCTCCCATTTTCAAAGTCTTGCCAGTCACAATTAAGAAAAACTTTCCTTTTGATACTGGGGTGCTAAAATGGAGATCTAGATTTCTAAATGTAAGCCCTGTACCTACACATTTCCAAAGTCTAAATGGCATAAAAAGTTTTTTATATTTGGGATATATTAAAAGGTATATAGAAGAGGAAGGAACAAGTCTGGGAAGGTGCATGTAATTTCTGATTTTGGCCATGTGAAATTTATCAAGGAAAAGGCAAATAATGCTGTATTTAAATGCTTTAGTGGGGCTTAATCTTCATTTGAGAATTCAAAATCTTTTCTTTAAATCTGTCTCATGTAGAATAAGCTGTGGTTGACAGAGTCTTAGGTGTTGGTATAATTTTTGATGTTAAAATTCAAATTGGCTTGATAAAATTATTGGATCAGCCTGCTGCTCTTCTTTTTGCAATAGGTAAGGTATGCACTTGCAGTTTTGCCTGGCATGAATACACATAGAAATTCTGTAGCACCAGAAGGGAAAATGTTAATTCACTTTGATCAGGGCCTTCTGCTTGAGGGCTACGTTGGTACTTGGCATCCATCTCTGTCGACTAGTTTCTTGCAAGTCTGAGTTTCAGGACATTATTTGCAACAAAGGAACATGGCACTGACCTATTATATTGAGTTTGTTTGATTGTGTTCGTGCTTATTAAAGGTTTGTTAATTGTGGTGATTAATCATACGCCTCTACACTGTGTTCAATAACTTTTCTTCCATCTGGGAATAACATTTTTTTTACGCCAACTGAAGTACTGTATCTGTCTTACTGAGGTAATTATTGTTGTGTTTATTTAGACTAATGTGTCTGGGGCTGGTTTTTTTACATCACCCAGGAATCACATTAGCTCAGCAAATAGGTCATTCCGGGCAGCTCTTCACTGATACGATTTCCTCTTTATTTTTCTCTGTGAAGGCTCTGTAAGCAGTACTCTGATGTTCAAAGGGTGTGAGGGAGGCAATGGTTGTGCAGAGAACCAGTATCGCTTGCTCTACTAAGAGACATGTGCTTTTTACCTGTTTCATTAGCTATTTGTGCTTTGTTGTGTGATAATCTTTTTAGTATTCCTCCTGTCGCCACGAGATGGGGTAGGTGACCAGGGAGCGCCGGGGCTGCGACCAGCCCGCAGAAGGAATAACATGAACCAGATGGAAGCACTTCTAGTTGCTCCCTGCATCGTTTTCTGTGGTCATTTTCTTCACCATGAGAGTGGTGAGGCACTGGAACAGATTGCCCAGAGAATGGGCATCCCTGGAAGTATTCAAGGCCAGGCTGGATGGGGCTCTGAGCAATCTGGTCTAGTGGAAGGTGTCCCTGCCCACAGCAGGGTGGTTGTAACTCTATGATCATGAAGGCCTCTTCCAACGTAAACCATTCAATGATTAACATTAACCTTTGCACCACTGAAAATAAAAGTTTGCTTTGTGTTTTAAACTCTTTGAAAATTATTTAAAATGTCTAAAAATTCTTTTCAGGAAAAAAAGGACACTTTTTTTGATTTGTTTGGTTTTGGGGATTTTTTAGAAATGAAATTAATATCCAAAATGACATAGAACTTCAAAAATGAAATAATTAATTTCTATCAATTGGCTGTCTAGCCCATTTCAAAAGTATAAAACTGAAAAAAAAAACCAAAACAAAGCAAAAAAATCCAAAACCCCCTAAAATCCCCAATAAATGCATGAAAGAGATTTTTATTTTTTCCTTGGAAAAATAATGGGTATTTAAAGTTAGTGGGCTAGCTTCCCTCTAATTTGTTGAAACTTTTATTGGGATTTCCCTCCCAAGAGATTTTAGCTGTAAGTAGAAGCTTTTCTTTGAACTAGTTTAAACTAAGGCCCTCTTTCTTGTCACGCACAGACAGGGAAATACTGCAAGATGCTGGATTAGCTTGTTCGCTTTTCATTGTTTTCTTTTGTAGCAGCAATCCGTTTAGCTATGGTATGCTGAGTTTATCTGATTAGCACTTAATGAGCGAAGGGAATAGGGGCAATGTTGCCTGAGTTACTTGACCCTAATAAAGTTTTCACTACCTTCCCCCTCTTTCTAAATACCTGAACTTTCCTGACCCCCACCCCTTGCCTTTTCCCTCAGCTGTAGCTCATTCCCATACGAAATGCACTCCCACTGCAGCTCTGTCAGCAGTGGTGCTGCCATTAGCTGGATTTTGTCCAGTGCACATCGGTCACAGCATACATCCTGCTCAACAGTGTTTGACAGTCTGTCTGGAGCTCTTACAAACTCAACTGCTGTTGTTCTGCTGGCTCCCTACCTTACCTGGGAACACTTACTGACCAAAAAATGCAACGACCTATACCATGAGCATTTCTAACTTAAAACCATTAGGTATAACTGTAAGCAATAAAATAATTTCTTGAGTTGTGTTAGCAATGACATCTTAATGAGGATTCACTGGAGCTTGAATAATTACATTATATAAAGAAATTCAAGAAAGCTGATGTTTAGTAGTGCTTAAAAGCTATGTGCCATACAGATTGTGGTTCTGTTACCATAATTAACTCAATAAGCCTCTTGCATAATTCATATTTCCTCTGGACTTCAACTTGATTTCCCTCTTTTAAGATTATTTTTTATTTTCATTTGGTGTTGCAGTGTAAAATACTTGATAAAAAAGCAAAATTCTGAAAAATAATAGAAAAATAATCTATATGAGGTTTTGCTGCTTAGCTGTTTCTTTGGTGGTTCTGTTAGTTTTATACAGAAGTGCAAAGTTGTCCTAATACCAATGAAAATAGGCCCAAGGACACTACAGGTGATATCTGTGCAAGAGATTCCTTATGCATAGAGGTTCTGTAACTGTTGAAGAAATAAGAAGAAAGCAATAGCAATTTAGGTTGAGTGTCAATAAGATACTAGGTTTGGTTAGGAGATCTGAATCTTTATAGGTTTACCTGTGAAAATATTTTCACTTACATCTGCTTAACAATACAAATATTTTATAGAAATTAGCTCACATTTCTTTTATCACTCAGTGTTCCCAGTTTTTGGTAATCATAGTCATAATAATAGAAATAATAATGATCTTGGCAATAGGCATCTAGTAATAGCAGTAGTGATCCTGTTAGACCAGAATGTGTGTGTATGTTTTTAAATAATTTTAAAGACACTAGAATAATGTCAGAAGTGCAGGAATGCACTGAGGTGCTTGAGAAGGGTAGAAGACAACTGTGAATATTTCTGAGGTGTGTACAGCTTCCCACTGAGCACACCCCAAGCATTTGCCTTCTTGGATGAGGTTCTGCAGCTGATGGTGCTCAGGTTACCAGTGCACTGCAGAGCACAACGTGTCGAGGTAAACTGCTGTCAATGGTAGAGCCAGTCTGGAAGAGTCACACTCTGAACTAAATGGCTGGAATTTTGGAGGAGATATCTGTTTTTTTCACTTAACTGACAACCCAAATAGTATCATTTAAACTTCTTGTTTCCATTGTTTTGTTTTGTTTTGTGTTTTTGTTGTTCCTGAATATGTATAACTCATGCCAAACTTCCATACAGCCATCCAGATGGAAAAAAAACAGGTGTAAATGTGTGCATTAGGTATTGAAATATTTTGTTATTTGATTCAAAGGTTTATTTAAATCATAAAAAGCATGTGTGTGTGTTTTTCTTTTCCCCTCTCAGGTTTGCAATTATGTGTGGCTATATGTCTCAGTTTGAAAGTGTACAAAACAAAATCAGGAATGGTTATCTCTTTAAGGTATGTTTTTGTAGGATTTGGGGTTGGGTTTTTTTAAGCTATTCCTTTAAGTTATTTCCTTATATAGTGTCAAAGACAGGTTTTTCCAACAGAGTAATTCAGCCTCACGGGTCTATTTTGGTGCTGAATTAAATCGAAAACATTATTATGTATGCAAATAGATTATACGCTTGCAAAATACAAGAATTGAGGTAGGATTCTGGGAACAGCATTAAGATTTCTGGTTTCCTTTGTAGTCAAAGTGGGGAGGAAAGGGAATATCAATTCTGTTTAGAAAATCAAAACATATGAAATAGTAAGTGATGAACTAACACAGTTCTGCAATCATCCTTCATGTCACCCTTAAGTAACGTTCGTTTTAACCCTGTCCCTTCAAAGGTAACTGTGTTTTTTAGAGTTAGCTGTTTGTGTTACATGTGCTGCTCTCCCCCTCCTTGTCCTCAACATTGCTTAGACACTTTCCATCCATCCCTTGCCCTCAAGCTGGCGTCCCCCTTTTCTGGGTGACAGTGAGAGGCAACAGACATGTTCCAGTTCCTGGGGAATGCCTGGGATGGGTTCCTCTCACATCATGTCCGTGTTAGGACTTGGAGTGTGGCGGAGTTTTCCTGTGAGAGAGCATTAATTACATGTGAGCCGTGCCAAGCGAACTAAGCCCCAAGCACTGGGACAAGCTGGGAACGAAGGGAAAATGACAAATAACACAAGTGCTGCAGCTGTTTAAGGATGGAGTTTTAAAAGAGTCCATGGTGTGACCAGTGGCCATTTCAGGGAAGTTTTACTCCTCAAAAGTAAATCCTGAAATGATTTGGAAAAACAGTAGTATGAAAACATAGCTCCTATCTGAATAGTTTGTGGATATAGTATAATAGTCTCTTTTATCTGTGTAACTCAGATATTTTTGTGACTGGCTTAATTATAAAGACAAATACGTGGAAGGAAAAAAGAAACGTTCGAATTAAATTTATTTTGAGAGGCAAATGGTAGTGGTGAAATAACAGATTTATTTTTTCTTCAAACTCACGTTGAACATTAAGAGCTTGCTTTGGTAAATTAAAGAGAGAAATAAAGGTACTCATGACGTGAAATGAAAGTGGTTTCGGAAAAAGGACCTCATTAGATACTTTCTAGGTTTTGAAGTTTCACTATAAACAGAATCATTTTATTTTCTGAATTTCACATTATAGTAACAGTTGATTGTGTCAAGTACCATTTCATTGGGGCAGTCACATTCCAAGGTGGAAGGAGCTATGCTTCAGTGGTGGGTGCTGGCATGTAAGATATATTCAAGAGTAGTTGCTTCCTCACTGATTTGATCTGTGACAGTTTCCTAATATTAACTGTAAATGAAATTAATTGAAGTTGTTGCCTTTTTAAGACAAAAGTTCTTGAATTATTTGACTGAACTTTAGAGCTGTTTAGTCATGTTCTAAATACAGTATGCCTTCTTGCATTGTGTGCAACGTTGCTAAATAATTTTCTGCTTTCCCTCCGTGAGGAAGGGATTTGCTAGTTAAAATATTTTTAGGTTGTTAGAAGGCAATTGCAGCAGAAGAGAATTTCTGAATTTGTTTCTGACTTGCAGCAAACTACTTAGAATGTAAACACACTTGCCAAACAAACATCTAAAGTGATACTGATTTTCTTTCCAATAGGAGCACCTAGACAAGGCAATTGAACTTAAGCCTCAAGATCCCTTTTTATATTACCTAAATGGAAGATGGTGCTATTCAGTAAGTTGTATTTTATTTATCTAACATGTGAATTGAGTATACTAAAAAATGATTATTAAATAGTGTGACTAAGACAAAGTAGGTGTTTATTTAAGTAGATGTTTTGAGCTAAAGGAAGCAGACATTTACATATCCCGAATTAACTGCTGGATGCACGATGCTCACAGCTGACCATTCCTGCAGTGTAGGTAGGTAAGCTGTGCTTGTATGACCCTCATTGTTGTGTTCAGGTTTTTTATCTAAATGAATGAATGAAAAGTAACTGATATTTGGAAGGGAGGAAGGATGACCTTTTGATTTCGCTCCTTTGTTCTGCCACAAACTTTCTGGGTGAAGCTTTTGGTAGCTTTATTCCCCATCCATAACTTAAAGGCACTTACATGCTGTAGGATTATGTCTGTGGCAGCAAGGCTACCATACTGGCTTGGTAAATTCCAAGGGAATGTCCAAAACATACTCATGCATAAAAATCTGTAATTCACCAATGAGTTTTGCAAGAGATGCAATTTGTGTCATGCCAATACAACAGGTGCTTTTAAAGATTGTTTTAGTTATATATTTTTGTTTATATATTATAAGGATTTTATTAGATTGTAGTAGATTACATAGTGATAAGTACTCACATATGAAAATATAAAATAATTGGTTTACAGATTAGCTGGTAATCAATTTTTTAGAAAAATTGTGCTTTCATAAGAGAATTGTCTTGTTGGTAATCCACATCTTTGAGGGCTCAGCTGGCTATCCTTACTGGTTCATCTCTAGTGCTGTGAGGAATCTTTTGTTGGAAGAAAACATTCTTGCATAGTCTATGCTGTAAAAGATCACTGTGAATCTTCTCAGAATAATAACTGCTAATGCACAGTGAATTCCAGCCAAGCTTTTTTCTTTCAGATACTTCCAGTGCGAGTCACTACAAAGTGCCTGCAAACTGGAAAGAAGGAGTTGCTGTGACACATTGCAGACTTTGTCTTTATCTGCAACAAGACTTAATGCAAAGCAATCTTTCAGCAGTTTTTTCAGTTCATATATTTAACTTTCAAAGAGCTTTCAGCAACCATATATTTTCTCTGTTGATTTGAATAAGGAATGACACCAGCTTTTTCAAGGAACTTGGCATTTTGCTTTTTGTCACAGTGTATTCTTGAATATGAGCATTAGCTATGCAAAAATAAGTTGCTGGAGATGGTCCTGCAGTATGCTTGCTGTCCTGCCTCTGAGAAGCATCTCTCTCACCAATGATTCCTTAAACACTTTTATACTGTGCTGTGTCCAACAGCTAACTGCAGCTTCCATTTATACCAAATACTCCCAGATGTTTTTCATGGCTTATTTCTTATGTGAGCTGCTGCTTTTTGGAAACACACAATCTCAGTCTACCTCACTTTGTTCTTATTGCACTTTTTATTTTACTCTTGTTTTGTTTTCATGATAATCACCACTTCCTGACTGAGTAATACGTGTGGTTTGTTGTACTGTATTGTTACAAATTCATATTCCATGCTTGCAACATCTATGCAGGGCTTCCTGACTAAACATTGAAACCACAGATTAGCATTTGCTTTAGGTTATGACCTGACCTGCATTTATTTAAGTAAAACAATCTACCTAAACAGATGTAGCCACTGAAACATGTAAGGATTGATTTCAGATTTCTACTTTTCTTCTTTTTTTTTTAATTCTTGCCTTCTGTGACAGCCATGACAAAATAGTAACCTGAAACACATAGAACAGATTTTCGTACTCTAAATAAATGCAAGTATAGGACTGAATAACATCTTGTTTCAACTTCTGTGGCTGTCAGCTCTTAAATCTTACTGGTTTTGCACACTTTCAGTAGCAGGATGAGGTCATTTGGAAACATTAGTTTTGAGGCAATACTAGTTTTTAACCCTAGCTGGTGAGATTGGTAATATCCTCACTAGTTTTAGCAGAGTGAGTTGGTTTCTGTGCTGATCCACTAACACAGGTTTTGGCCATGCACGTGATATAGGTAGTCATAGGAGCTTGTGGAAGATGTGCCAAATTCCTTGCTCCCATTCTGGAAGCTGTGAAGTTTCATGCTGTGGGAGTTATCCCAAAAGAAGACTGTTGACTGTGGCATTGCTTCCAAATACTTCGTCATAGAGATTATGATGGAGTGTTGAAAAATTCCTTTGTCACTTGTCTATACCTGTAGCTGTAGATGGAGTGATAATGCTCCTCTTAGATGCTCTGTTTTTAATGTTCAGTCTCACTGTTGTTGAGGTTGGGAAGGCTGTGTTGTCCAGTGTGAGAAAATTAAAGAGGAAAAAGGGATGATTCAGGCAAGAAGGTTAGTTTTTACATTTAGCCTAGCTGACTTTGGGATCAAGTTAGGATTGGCTGCAATATTTGTTCTTTCATAGGTATTGGTCCCAAGGGTATTTTTGTCTAATTTTGGTCGCATACTCATTTACTGAAGCAGTCTAGTTAAAAAAGATAACAAGTTTCTGATATTTTATAGGCTTTGATAACAGTTTTGTGAAATTTCATGTACTTAAGTCTTCCTAGTATAGTCAGATATTTCCCATTCACTCCTGATTTAATGTTAGGGGATCTTATTACTATTGTCTAGCATAGGTTTTTTGGATGACAAACTGAAAAAAAGGAATTGCATAAGATACTGTAAATGGGGATGCTTCAAGTGTAACTCAAGGTTACAGTTCATTTTCACAAATAAAAGTCCATTGAAAAGACTTTGAAGTAAAAAGTATTGAATCATAGAATCATCAAGGTTGGAAGAGACCTTCAAGATCATCAAGTCCAACTGTCAAACCTGTCACCCCTAAACCAGTGGAGGCAAATGCAGGTTTATTGAAGACTGAGATGTATTTGCAGAGACTGCATGCTGCACTAGTAAAAGCTGTTTAATTTGTGGAGTTTTGCTAGAATTTGACCTGACTGCCATTTTTCACCTTCCTCAGTGTAGCACAGTCCTTTGCAAGGAGCAGGGGTACAGCGCTGCCAAGTTTCTTGCTCATCAGTTTTTCTTGCTGGGCCAGAAGTGACACTGATGCAAGGTGTCACAGAACCTTCCAGTAGAAAGGATGAGCTGGGTTTTTGCTGCCTCACGGCAGCTGGGGTTTGTCTGTGATGCAGAGCTAGTGACAGTTGTGCACCACCTTGCCTAAAAATCAGTTTTTGCTGTTTCTTATGTCTCTTACCATTATAAAGTCAGTAGAGCTGTACAAAAGAGGAGGATCACAGAATCATCTCAGCTCTGTTAGAAAAATACTTCTGGTATCACAATCAGGTAGGCAAGATTTTCACCAGTCATTTCATAGACGTCATGATGGGCAAAATTTTGCCTGTGAGATCTGTTTTGTATACAAGAAGTGAATGGATCTGTGGTGCATGGTGTATAGGAATAAGTTTTATTTCCTTACAGTTTTGGGCACAATTATCTGATAATTCTTTACAATTGTATGTTTATGGGTGTTTTTTAAAGTGTTTTAATGTTTCAAATAGCTTATAAAACTATCTAGTTAAGACTTATATCTACTTGCCATTACAGGACAGGCACAGAACAGCTAGCATGTACTTGTGAAACTGGATCAGAGTCCCTGCTAAATGCTAGTAGGGTGTTAAAAATTAGATCTCTTGGGATTTTCTTTTTGCAGGTTACATGCCATGTTTTGGATTTGTCTCTGGTGTATCCCAGTATCTGTTTGGGTTACATCAGGGAACAAATTGATCCAGGTCCTTTGTGTGCTCTCTAAGTGGGCTTCCTGTACTGATAAGCCCAGTTCAAGTTGGATAAATACCTAAATGCCTGTGCAGATTGTCCTGGTTCCTCAGCTGGCAAGAAAGAGAATATTTTTGTTGGAAGACAGTATTTCAAAATTGGTGTCCAGTTACTCAATCTCTTCCAGAAGTCAAAACATTGCAAAATGATTTAATACAATTTTACATTAGTATATTTTAATGAAAAAGAAAAATAAACTCTCTGGGGATATATAATTAGGTGCCATTAATATTTTACTGAAGCTGGGTCCATGGTGTGATTTGCCTTTATGGAAGACAATTGTCTGATATGTCTTCAGTGAGCTATTAGCAAGGAAACAGTGCAAGAGGATGTCCTTTAGGGCTGAAAGTCAACCCTGGATGATTTTTCAATCCAAGCGGGTTAGTTTCCTTCATACCAACATCCTGGAATTTGAAAGGAGCTGTCAGTGGGCAGGGTTTGCTTCTCATAAAAAACAAACAGAAGACAAAAATCCAGCCAGTGTTTCAGTATATATATAAGATTTTTGCTGATCCTAGGCTAAGGAAGAGAAGGGGATATTATGAAATCCATTTTCCCAGGATTTAGGGGAGAACCACATTTCTTGCCTTGGCTGTCAGAGATACAAGAGGCCTGATGGGAGAGTGCTGAGTATGAACTTTATGTTCAGCTGTAGTTTAACTCTGGGAGTGCCTTCCTTCCATCTCTGGATATAACAGAGATTTGGGTAGAATAAATGGATGACAGCTTGTTCTTTGACAGATCTGCAGGAGAGGTTGGTTGAGACAGGCATCTTTATTTGCTTTGGGATACTGTAGAGTGGCCTCCTCTCCTTGGCAAAGGCCAGGCTGTCATGATGACCCCCTCCCCTCCAGTTCTAAGGAAGATCAGAAGTTGGCTGATGGTTCCTCAGGCCTTTGTTGCTCTTGGGTGGGTGGGACTCGCTCTCCTTATGCATGGCAGCTGGGGAGCCATGTTTCTTGAGTGACCCAGTACATTAAAACCTGATATTCTGTGGAAACACGGTGTTCCTTGCAGTGCTTCTGTGAACTTTTAGGCTTCTGGCAGGACTGACATCAGGGTTTAGGAGACTGAAAAAACCAAAACTCACTTAACATTTGGAAATCATGTAGGGCAAAACCAATCTTCATTCCTTAATTTTGTTGTTGTTGTAGCTATTACTTGCTACAGTAGCTGTTTTCTTTATTACCTGCTGTACTCTACCCCTCTTGGAACATGCACTAAGTGAAAGCATGGTTCTGCTGAAGTTGACACTCCATTTATACTAGATTTTGTATGGACCTCCAGATACACTTTGCACTATTGGAGTAACCTTGAGTGTAGCAGTCAATTCTGCACTACACTAGAGCATGTTACACCGGGGGTTCCATTCTCCATGCTTGCTCACAGACAGAGAATGATTAATAACTTGGTATAGTAGGAATGATGTTTCCATTTCATTGAACATGGCATAAGATTTACTCAAATAAAGTTATTTCAAATTAAAAACTGTGTTTAAGTGCATTTAGGGAAGGGATATAATTTCCTGTTCATCATTGTTGCTCTGGGACACAATTTTGTGTATTGCATATAACAACTCTTTTCCATTTGTCCTACCTCAGTCATAGGGGGGTGCAGACAGACTCAGGTGGGGCTGTTGTTAAGGCTCAGTTAAGCTGTTGTGATGGAATTCACCTCACCTGTCTCTAGCTATCCCCAGGGTCTGTGCTCCTTTTGTAGTTGAAGGAAAGGAAGAAAAGAAAAACAGGAGTGTTCATCCCAGGATAATGTAGGTGAAGAGGAATTGCCTGATGGGAGTACCTCTCTCTCTGTATTGACCACGCAAGGAACCTGGACAACTTGTGTAAACTAGGCACGTCATATATGGAGGGCTAGAGTTCCTGCAACAAATTCATCAAGCTAGTGGCATATAAGTCTGACTGCTGAAAACATCACAGAACTCTCAGACTGTCTCTGGAATAGTCACAAAGTATAATGCTGGATAGAGTGCACATAAGAAAAACCCTCACTGCTGCCATAGCATCATTAGAATCATTAAGGTTGGAAAAGACCTCTTTAAGATCAAGTCCAGCTGTTAACCCAGCACTGCCCTGTTCACTGCTAACCCATGTCCCCAAGTGCCACACCCACATGCCTTTGAATACTTGCAGGGAGGTGATTATATCAGTTCCCTGGGCAGCCTATTCCACTGCCCGACCACCCTTTGAGTAAAGGAAATTTTCCTAAGATGCAATCCAAACCTCCCCTCGGTGCCATTTCCTATGGTCCCGTCATTTGCTACCTGGGAGAAGAGACCGACCCCCACCTCGCTACAACCTCCTTTCAGTGCAGGTGGTTTTGTGTGAAATGTGCTTACATGCATTTCACTTTTAAACATTGTTTTAGCTTGGTGGGATTTGTGAAATAAAAATGGCCAACTGCATGTATGTTTGGGCTTTTTAAAAGTTTGAGTAGTGCAAAGCAGCACCCAAGCCAGACAAAATAAAGACTGAAACCTCAGTAAATCAGTTCTGATTAAATCTCATAAGAAAATAAAGTAACTGCCAGGAGGAACTTGTGTTTCCAATAGTTAATTATAACTCCTCATGGAAAAACTGCAATTTTGTTTCCTCACTATTGCATAACAGCAGACGTGAGTGTGGTAATTGTATCTGCGCAGTGTGTATCTCCAGGGTGTTGTGTGCTCTTGCAGAGAACAGTGTAATACATTCCCTTTATTTTTGCCCCATCTCTTCCTCCCCCTTCATGTGATGGACCAAGAACTGTAGAAATCCCGTTCCTCTTCCAAAAGAAGAGAGAACATGGCAACAGCAGATTGGCGTGAAGAAAACAGCACTTTTGCAAAAATTCTTTTAATAACTCTTGCAGAATATATCTCAGAAACTATACAACAGTGAGGGAAATGAAATGGGGAAGGATATTATATACATACCTACACTTAGAAGTTTTAAGCAGCATGCTGCAGTTTGTAACACAGCAGGAAAGCACTGCAGGGGCAACAAAACCTTGTTGCTTCAATGAGTGAGAACTCCATGATTGCTGGAGAGCTTTTGTAAAAAACACTTTATGTTCTTAGAAGAAGCTTCAAGAGTGAGATACGTGAGAGAGAATGAAAACAAAAGCTTTATTTTTGTAATATTGTTTCTCTCTGGGTTATAATTTTTAGTGCTTTTGTGTGAGACGCTTACTGACAACATGTAACCAATGTAACAAAGGCGTTGGGACCCTGCTGAGCAGCTGGCAAGACTTGACCAGGATGCCTTCTGTCTCCACGCAATGTTGCTCTTTTGTAGCTAGAGACATTGGGACCAGATGAGAAAACATGATCCTATGCATTTTCCTGTTGTGTGCTGACCTGTGTTTCTAGTCTTTGCAATGGTATTTTTAGGGCAGTTTGCAACAAGAAGTAGATAGAACCTGATTTCTGTTCAAAGGGGAAGCATTCTGGTTAGTAGCTGTGGATAGTTATGAGAGAGTGGATTCTCGTATTTTACAGTTATTAACTGGATAATTGCTGGATATAGGTGGAGCTGGTAGGGGGAGCAGCGACAGCCATGCAGATATTGAGAAGCAAGGGAATAAAGCAGGAATAATCTAAAACCATCCAAAACCATTTAAAATTTTATAGCAGTAGGACAGACTTTACTTCAAGGCTGAAGTCTGTTATTTGAATTGCAGCTCCTTTTGAAAAATAGATGTCCTTATGTGATTCTGATGAGAGGCTCTCTTTCTTTGCCTCTGTGTATCTCTTCTCTGTGTTGCTTCAGCATAGATCAGGCCAGACAATATAGAATCTTGGTTTTTACCATTTTTTGACTTATCTGTTCTATGACAGGAGCCATCAGTGCTGTGGCTCAAATACTGATGTGAAGAAAAAAAGTCCTGACTTTTCTTTACAGATGTGGTAGAAGTGTCCGAAGGAAAGTGGCTTCACTTCTCCGTTTAAACATGCTCTTCTTTCATGTGGCATTTCTTAGCAACTGCATCCTTTGCTAGAGTTGTGAGGGTTGGGTGATAGAGCCAAATACCTTATGGCAGCAACCAAAGCAGTTTCTGTCAGGTGTCAGTGTATGTAAGGGAAGAAGTCATATGCATTGTGTGGCAATATGACAGTTCCCTGAAGTCCTTTTATAACAGCTCATCTTCCTGTAATGAGAAGAGGTCATTGGCAAGTGTTATTTGTCAGATTGGAAAAGCTAAAAATGAAGCCTGTTTCTTAACAGCGGTTGTCACCAGCTTCTGTGTAATAAATGAACTTGTTATACAACCTCCAAAGACACTCACATTTTTACTGCAGCAACAGCTTTTCATAATGTAGGAAAGTAGTCAAGTGCATAGATTATCATGCAAAGCTGTCTATCTCATGAAAACCTTAGTAGGTTTCAAGCATTATTTCTAGACTTAGGCTTTTAAAAAAGGCAAGGTGCTATGAAACCTAAAATGTACTTTGAACATGGGAATAATCTTATATTCAGGATGTTGGTGTTTGGTCATACGACTCTAAAATCCAAAGGACTGCTTTGGGCTGGCCAAACTGGGACTATAAAGCATTCCTTTACAGGTTCTATTCCAAAATATATTGTGTAAGCAGTACAATGTGAAAGACAGTATTTACTGCAAAACTGAGAAGGAACTCTAAAGAAATCGGACTTTAAAATTTATTTTTTTTTAATTCTAGGTAGCTCAGTTGTCTTGGATTGAAAAGAAAGTAGCTGCTGCTCTCTTTGGGACTCCACCAACTTCAACAGTAGAAGAAGCATTGCAGAATTTCCTCAAGGTGAGTCCTAGCCAAGGGTTTTCCTGTATTGCTGCTTACCAGCTGTTATATGTAAATATTGTCAAGATGTCTGTTCAACAGACTATGTTCAGTAGCTATAAATTCAGGGCTTTTCTAAACACCACTGAGCTCTCTATTAAAATATGTTTTTCTTTTCAGTTTTAAAATTAGTTTGGACATGAGTGGTTAGCACCTTTCTTTTCTTTATTTAGTTTCAGGAAATTCTCCAATGAATTGCCCTGGTTAATAGGTATTGAATTGAGTGTGATATGGTTATAGATTAGCTACATATGCTTTTGAGACAAATGAACCATAGTGATAGTTGCTGATTTGCCTGTTTGTGCAAGAGCGTTAACATAGGCAAGGAAAACTTTGACATTGTGATGCTTCTCTTTTTCTGATCTGAAACTTCTTTTCCGTTGCATTTCAGTAGAAGCCCTTCATAATTGTGGAGATGAAATTGCCTTTGTAGTGAAGTAGAGAAGAAAGCTCTGTCATATAAGTCCATGTTTCTGGGCATTCTACTTGAACACAGTTACGACAAAACACCACATGAATAAAATAAATCTATCTTTCAGTGCCTTCCACATGAACCATTTCTACTTCTGGAGCTCAACAGCATACAAGCACACAAGTTTTTCACTTGACTGGTTCAAAGCATAACCTACTATCACTACAATTACTTTCAGAAAGTTTTTCAAAGAAATAGGACAGGCAGATTTTCTTCACTATCAAGAGTGTTTGTTTTCTGTGTTCTTAGTCTATTTAAAGATTGAATGATCTCCTGAATTTTGGACAGTACAATACATTACCATCTTCCCAGTTTAAGAGATTTTATCTTGAAGGTCACATTCCAGAAGTGCTAGAAATAATTTCAACCATTCGCTTTAGCTTCAGGGCATTTTGTGGTAGGCTGCAGAGTGACTGTGGTTTTAAGTCATCTTCAGCAACAAAAATCAAATTACTGTCTAAAAGACAACTGTTTGGGTTTCTTTTTCAGTTGTTTGATTCTACACAGTTGTGGTGAAAGCAGCGTTGTTTTGGTCCAAGGATTACAGCTACTATAAATCTCACTGATGTAGTTTTTCCCTCCAAAAAGGGGAAAAAGTTTTTTGATTAAAAGCTGCTTCTTCATTAGTAGATAATTAGTAAGGGTTTTATTCATCTTGCAAGCTTTTTTGTCTTTGATGTGTTTTAAAAAAAAGACGTTCTTGAATTTTTTTAATGACCTGAACTTTTCAGAAGATGATACTTCGGAAAGAGAGGTGAACCCAGAGTTAGAAGATAAGAGTCTGTGGAAGAGAAATAGTTGTAAAATTGATAAACACAGTCCTTTACTCATTACATGAAGTGTGAATGGTTGGTTGCTTTCTTATTTCTTTGATGAGGAAATAAATATTCATGATCTAGAGCCAGTAGTATCTTCAAACCTACCATGTAAATGAATTAATCCAATAGATCTTGTACAGAATGACCCAAGATCTTTACAGAGCACTAAGGGAGAGAGGAGAGCAAGCAGTACAGAACATTTTAATGTGTTCACTATCAGCATCTCATGTGCCTGGTTTAGGGTTTGAGTTTTGTATTTTCTTGTTTTCTTGATTTTTTTTGAAGTGCTACTGAACAAATTGCATTACATAGAGTAGGGATGATTCCATCTGATGTTTGAGGAAATGTACTGCATTACTAAAAATGTTATGCAGAACACATAAATCTCATCACACAAGTTTTATGTCTATTTTCTCTCCTGTTTTTTATTATTTAGGCAGAAGAAATGCATCCAGGATATTCCAAATGCAATTATGTGTATTTGGCAAAGGTAACCAAGTTCTTTTAAAAATAATGATTTGTAGACTCTGGTGTTCTTACAGTGGTCTGATTGGAAACAAAATGTTTTTTCTTCTCAGTGCTATAAAGATCTTGGCCAGAAAAACAATGCACTGAAGTACTGTGATTCTGCACTGTCAATTCTCTCAGTTACTAATGAGGTGGGTATTGAGAGTGATAACTTGTCCCTTGTGACTGTTCTCTTGTCTTTGGCATCCATTATTGCACTGCTGGTAACAACATAATGTTTCAGTTTTTCCTCTGAACACAGATCATTCCTTTTTCCTCCACTCTAGGTTGGCTCATTACAGTTGTCTGTATCAACAGCTTTAAAAAAAATCTTTGTTTAGGGAACTGTCAGAGACTTGTCTGTATCAGAAATTGAATTGTACTCTTTGTAATTTAACCCACTTCATTAGATCATCTTCAGTATAAGCAATTGAGTGTGTCACTCTAGCTGTGCTGAAATTTTCCCCAGACCTACATTTTCCTCGGTTGAAAGCACTCTGGACTTTTTGTCCTACAGTCTCTATCTCTGTTTCTGAAAGCCTCTGGTTTGTGATTCTTCTCAAGGACAGTATGTTAACCACAGCAGAGGTAGATGAGTTATTCAAGATTACCTTTGTCTTCAACCACAGGGCAGTTAAGGAGGCACAGTTCTTCAAGTCACATCTGCTGGAATATAGTTCATTGTAAGAGATTACTAGATTCTTCTTGAAGCCCATTTTTGGTATGTGGACAAAAAATTTCTGCAAATATTTGAGAGACTGTAAGTTGTTTAATATCTCAAATATAAACCAAGTGATGGCAAGAAGGTTCACTGTGTGATCTCATGTAGAAGCAAGTCCCATGACTGACCTATGACTGGAAACATCTTACCATCCTAGAGCATGACAAGTTCAAACCTGAGCTTTGTCAGCCTAAGGGACCCCCTTTCAGCACAGCAGATGTGGTATGGAGAGAGAGAGGTGATTCCTGAGAGGAATTGGCCCCCTCCTACTTAATTCTTTGAAGTTAAGGAAAAAGACCATTAAATAACTCTGTAACTTGACTGACAATAAATGCTGTGTGCGGAGCACTAACATGTTTATGTCAAGTGTTCCTGCTGGGAAGAAAGACCACTGCGTGCCTCACCAGCCGCTGCTCCTGGGTGGCCTAATTTTTGGCCCAAGTTATAGTATGTACCAATCATTAATTAAGTAATCATTGCTTATGTTCAGTGTTTCTTTAAATATGTATTGATACAGATATGACATTAACAATGATTTAATTCTGCTTTATTCTTTACTTACTGTTAAAATATACCTTCAGCTTGCCTACTACAGAACATAGGCAGAACAAGACTGCTACAAATTATCTGTTTAATATCCCATCACGTTTCTGAGGTATCAGCAGACCTGAGAAGGAGAGGGAACCCTGAGGTGAGAGCAGGAATTCAGAAGCAGTCTGAGGGATAGGTGTATGTATTCTGGAAAGCAAGGTGATGATGAGAATAAGAATTACTGGACTGTGAACAGAAGAGTGAGCATCAAACGGGCCCCAAAAATCTTTTGTCCGTCTGAAGAGGAGAAGTTGATTTGACCACTCCAGTTTTGACTAATTCTATAGATATCACAGATTTGTCTCCTTTGTCTTGTTTACTTGTGGTGTGTTTTGAGTTAAGTTTAGAAAAAAAGAATCCAGAAAAATATGGTATCAGGGCAGTAGTATGTAATTCAATTTAAAAAAAAACCAACCAAGCACTCAGCACAGGGTAAAAAACCCAAGTGCACGCTGAAAGAAATTACTGTGAAATGGAGATCTGCAACATGAACTCTGCTGTTGCTGACTGTTACCTCAAATCCCATCTGAATTTGAATATTACATGTTGTTTTGGTTATTGTGTTACAGAAAGACTGTTGCTGATTTTTGGGAAAACGTGTTGGAAGTGAAGTGGTTTCCTTCACTTGGAGCTGTATGTAGGAATAACATCTAGTGAGATTAGTTTAAGAGAGGGAAGAGACTGTAATAAGACTGATGAGGCATTGGGGAGACAGTAATAAGCAGATGCTAATAAAGTGCCTGAATTGACTGCAGCCCTGTAGAAGATGGGGCTCGTGGTCTGAAAAAAAAGCACAGGTCAGCAGCAGTCTGAGGATTTCTTTCAGTTTGCCACAGCACAGGATCTCAAGGTTGTCAGCAGTGTGGTATTTTGTCACAGTCATGTGAAACCCATCATTCCCAAGTGTAATCACAGTTTCTCACATGAGTTTTCTCTTTCTTCAAGCAGGGGAATTCCTTTATTGTTTTTAGATGTTGGCTTCTACTGAGAAACATGTATTTGTATAAAGGCATAAAATCAGGAGCAGACTGAGAGACAAAGTTGCTGGAAAGGTGCCACAAAGAGGAAATGTATAGTATTTCATGATACAAATCATCTTGCAGAAAAATAATCATAGACAGTGGTTTACTTTTTATTGCTTCTGAGCATCCACAGTTTCCAATGACTTCTGGGAACCAGAGGTGCTTGGCATCAGTGAAGTAGCCCATAGCTCATTTTAATCCTCAGGTCAAATTCTCAGCTGCTGTAACTCAGGACACTTCTTTGACCCTTTTTCTAGGATTCATTTCATGTAGCATTTTGATTTAAGTGATATTATTTTTGTCTTGAATGTTAGGTCAAAGTACCCCTTCTGTGCATCCACTTCTGTTCTACCACTTACAGAATATGTTTTAATTCAAGGGGTAAAGGGGCTTCCAAGCATAGCTAATTCTTGTTAAAGAAAAAAAAATCAGACAGCCTGTTTCAAACCTATTGTGAATCTTAAAAAGGATACACAGAAATTATAAAAAAAGAAAAAAGTTCTTACTGAGCGAGTCCTGTAAATTTAGTTACAGGAGGATTTTTAAAAACATGACAGTTTTTTGAAATAGTTTGGCACATTTCTAACTTATCAGTCTATGCTTTTTTTTTTTAAAGGAAATATGTTAGATTTGGTTCAAATTACATCTGGAAAAACAAATCTGATATTACAGTGCAGCTTAAGAGACCTTTCTCTATCCTCTCTAAACAAAAACTTCCAATGAATCATGCAATCCTTCCTTGGCCGTAAATACTGTCATATGGTGGAGTGGTACTTCACTGCTGGAGGTGCATGGGACATTAAATTGTCCAGTTTTTCTCTGGTTGCTACCCAGGTGGATAACCTCAGGGTCCTGGGAAACATTTGCCCCTTCAGTAAAAGAGATCCTAATGTTCAGGGCTGCTATGAGTTATTGTAAAGTGCTTAACAGCTGCTCTGTTCATCTAGTGAATGTTGCATTACCCTTACTGAGACTCATTACTTTGTAGTGTGCTCAAAGCCTTGCTGAGTGTGACTACATGAAGGGTTGTTGAAACCAGATGTGGTGGACTATTGTGGTAGAACAAAATTACTTTTTTAAATTTGAAGACAAAAATGTAATTTAATTTTGAAAGCACAAGTGTCTGTCTTGCATATAGAAAGACAAAACGAATGTGTGTGTGTTTGGTTAAACACGTGGTCCTTTGCTTGTAAGGGGAATAAGACACTAATTTCTTGTTTATAATAAAGATTGTTGGAAATTTCAAGGCTGGAACTTGTAGAATTTCAAGTCTCAATGTAGGATTATAAAGTATAATAGTCAAGAAATTATTTTTTCTTGTATCTGGAGATGAGCATGAGCATGAGCATGAGAGTGAACTCTGTGCTTGTTGGACCGGTAGGCTCACCACAAAGAAAGTAACAGCCTAGCAGAGAAAGAGATTAAAATTTCAAGGTTCTAGTCTCTATTACATGTTTTATACTGAATCTGAAAAGCAGCAGTTGTGTTACAAAAAGTGTAGTCTTGGAAGAGATGAAGACAGCAAAGCGGGAAAAATGCAAAGGAAATCTATTTGCACTGAGTTGCTGAAAGTTGTACTTAAAATGCAGATAAAAACTTCCCTAAAGCTGAGAATGTATTTTACAAAATTGTTGGTGATTTTGTGCACTTCTTCCCATTAATTAGAAATTATGGCAGTTCAGAGTTGAAATTAACAAGTGAGAGAAATTTAGATATTACAGAAATTGATGATTATGGCATTCACTTCTTACAGGTGTAGAATGGGAGGAAGCAGAGACTTGTTAAAGACTCTGCTTCAGCCTCAGTGACATCTGTGGAGGAGTTGATAAATGTAGTAATAGGCAGCAACAATGGCTGAAGGTTTACACAAGAATGCAGCTGCTGAGAAGAAATCATGCTCATACAATTTCCTTACACGTTTTTTACGTCACCATAATTGATCTCCCTGGCTATTAATTTCATTTTTAATATCGTCTGTAAGGAAAAAAGTGGGAGTTGCAGAGGGTTGGGAGAGAGGTCAGCTATATACTTCAGCACCCATCAGCTGTTCTATTACAACAGACCATTTGTGTATCTGGATTTTTCAAGATTTTCCAAGAAATACCTACTCCAGCCAGCATAGATTGGTCGTATGAGCAGACCTTGTTGTGATATTTCCAACAGATCTCATTTGAAGCTGCTATGGTAATCTGCCCTTCTAAGTAGGATTTTGAGGAGAAAAAAGTAATTTACTCTTGCTTTTAAAGTGAAGGTTACAAATTACGACCTGTTTTTGAAAAAAACTACCAATTGAAAGTGTGAATAATTTGGGCTAACCTTATAAAAGTGTTTTTGTTTTCTCATCGACCAGAATATTTTCTTTTCACAACATCTTCAGCTCAATAAAAAATGTCGTTCTTTTCAGAGAATATTTGTTGCTTTAGATTTTTTGCACATCTGTCCTCCAAAAGGGCAGCAAAATTTGATGGTGTTTCAATTGAAAAATAATGGAAGTGTTCAGATTTGTGTTCATTTTGAAATCTAGGCTATTGTTTTTCTGCTAGTACTGTTTGTGGAGTTGAACAAGAGCTTCCTAATAGCTACCACAAACTCAAAGCTAAAATGTTTTTTGAGTATGCTTTAAAAAACTACTCCTTAATTAGTGGGTTTGTATACAATGGATCTGACTGCTTCAAGCTCAGAGAATACACTTTTTAAAAAACATTATAAAGACATCAGATTTCAAACTAAAATTGAAGGGGAAAACGATACATTTGTTAAAGAGCTGCTAAAATAATTTGAGACTGCCCATATTTTACATTATTTTGCACTTCAAAGAATAGTCTATTTTTATCTTAGTGATCAGACCAATTTTCTATCTGCATGTTTTTGAAGTTCTTGAAAAAAGGTTTGTTTGTATTGTGTACTTATTTCTTCTTTCCCTCTGAAAATGATTCTGAAAAGTGATGAAGATATTTTTTGTAGTGTCACGGTTTCATACGTAAGGATGAAGTCTATCCTGATAAATACCAAGCTTATTATATTTATGATTAAACTGACTATCACACAGTATTCGTTTCAACATCCTATCAAAGGTAGCACAGTTTTAGCATAGTTCTTAGTCCAGCAAGACTGGTCAGCAGCCAGTTCCCCAAAGTGTGGAGTGTGTCTCCTCTGCTGGCATTCTGATGATGCAGGGGCCGAGTGGGAGCAGTATTCACAGAGGCGGTGGTACACTGCAGGATTACAAAAATGGATTTGCAAAAACCTATTTTGAATTTTCGTAGAGTAGTCAGACTTCTGGGATTTTGAAATATATTGTCTTGGAGGCAATATACAGGGTGAAGGAAAGCCTTGATGGGCACCTTTGTGAGGAGGCTGTAACTGGGTGCAGTCGTGTTGCAGCAATGTTTCAGCAATGACTGCGCAGAAAGAAAAGCTTTAGGTCCCATCATGGGAGAGGCAGCAGCCGGACAGAAAGAGGAGAATGTCTTGAGCACCAAAAGCTCCACATAGTGTACAATAGTAAAAGAAAACCAGACCATAGGTGAAATTTAGTCTTTCAAGTTAGAAAAGAACCAGTGGATTAAAATTTTACATGACTATTCACTATTCTAAATTGTATTCTGCTGTTTTGTAATTTTTCAACAGTAGTCTTTGAATGAGTTGAACTGTTTATTCATATTCTTCTGGGTGTGAAAGGGTATTTTTCCCTCTACTTGAAGTAATATCTGAAAATGTGTAATTATTGTCAGCTGCATATTTTAAAGCTGTGCTTGCCTTTATCCTAAAAGCCTTGAGAAGTTATAGTTAATCCCCAGAGGAAGGTAGTGATAGTCTGAAAGAACATAGAATGCCCTATCTTGTACAGACAGCAGTCATATAGAAGGTGGCATGTGGATGATTGCATTGCTGTACTGCAGTATCAAAGGAGAATACTGATGGTATTATACAATTGTTAGTGCACACTACAGTCACGCCATCTGTGAGAGTCTGTCAAAAATCGAGAAGGGATATGATAGCATTTAGCTTTGTATGATTTATACTGTCCACAAGAGCTATTGCTCTCTAACAATCCTTGTGCATGTTTGGGAGTCTCTTCTGTTACAGTCCAGGATTTCTCCTGGAGCTGTGAGGGAATGATACAGCTGTACCCAAAAGCAGGAGTGTCTCTCGGCACCTCATTGCTGTTACTGCATATCAGAGTACAGCTTTGGACCACCCTTGCAGCCCAGCTCATTTAATATACCATGCTGCTCTGCTGACTTCAGTGAAACCCTACAGGATGCATGTCAGCTTGAGATTTGGCAGTGGTTGCACACAATTTTGTTTTCGTTGGCTGGTGTAACCATTTTGGTTGTGGTCATGGGGGTGTATCATTCTCTGTTGATAGTTGGGACTTTGTCAACAAGTGCACACATGTGCAGTGCCTGGGTTGAGTGTGTTAGTGCATAAGGAAATAATTAGCAGAGATGGAAGGTAAAATCATTATCTTTCTGTCTTGGCTTTAATTGCCATTTAATTTTTACATGCACATTTATATGTGTAACTATCTGTGTAAATGTATCAGTAAATTTTTTTAAGCAAAAATGAACTGTCAAAATGTGGACTACTTCCAGTTAAGCCAACATTCCCTTTTTCCCACCAGCTCTCTCTTCCTTCTTGCTCTTGTTTTCAATTCCCTCTCTCCCCTTGTTCAGTCCCTGGCCTCCCAGGTCTTTTTTTCCTGTGCATATCCCCTGCGAATGTTGAAACACAAAAGTAAAGCAACAAAATAGGAATAAGGCAAAATGCAGTCCCTGGCCCTGTAATTTGAATACCTTTTGTGTAGCAGTTTGCAGAACATTTTGAACTCGTATTCAACTCTGAAAATGATATAAGGAGTGTTTAATAAATGTAAGCCTTGACAGTAGAAAGACAGGATTGAAACTGGCTATGTATTCAGTCAGTGCTGAACTAAGCCTCAGGGTGAACAAATGGGACTGACGCAAGTATATTGCGTTCCTCCTATGACTTGCACCTCTCCTTCTGCTTGCCACACTCTAAAGGGAGAGCCTGCTGTCTGAAAAAAAAAAAAGCAGCCGACCTTATTGTTCATTTTCAGAAAGCCACAGACCCAGAAATCAACAAGGAGGAGAGTTGGCCCAAGACAGGATTTATGGCTTTGTCTTTCCATTAGCAGTCAAGCTTTGGGCATTAATGAGTTTTCACCCTTAAAACTGGAAACTGGTACACTGAACAGAGTTGTGGCTTCTCTCTCCTTTTAGCGTGACACACCTCTTGGTCTGGAAGGACTCTATCCAAAGGTGACATAATAGTTCCCTTCACTGATCACTCTCAGCTTTGTTTTTAATGCCATTACTGATTTTTTTCAATGCTTTTGCCATATCTGTTCTTATTGACTGGAAGCTGCTGGCTCAATTAATGCAGCCCGTTAAGTAGTTTGCAACAATAATTCCTGCTTTTACTGCTGTAGTCCTGTTTAGAGCTGGCAAACCAAAGGTAGAATGCTTTGCACGTTTGCAGTTTCTTCTCCAGACAGTTCTTAGAACAATCATGGGTTTGTTCCGTTCTTTTTCCTAAGCCCAGAGGAAGATTCAGGGAAGATTGCCCAATATTTTCTGGACCTTTGCAACTTGTAAAGATCATTGCCCAATATAATCCTTTACTTCTTAAGAGAGAGAAAATTATCCAAAACAATTTTGAGATATATTTTTAAAATGCTGTATCCTGCAAAATGAGTAGAGAATCCCATCAACCCATGAAATGCTGAACACTCTTCAGATATGAGAAAACCTGCATCTTTATAATTTTCATCTTAGAAAAGTGTCATAAGAGTACAACCACATACAATGAAACTTCTGCATTTCTTATTAGCATGGGACAATATCTGGCTTTTTACTTTTTTTATTTAACGGAGTTTAGAATAATTTTCACAAGTTGACCACAGTCAGTACAGAAAAGAGTGTATTTTCCCTGAATTAAGGGAAAATTTTGAGTTTTTCAATTTTTGTTGAAATCAACAGCGTGTTTCTCCAGACAGCCTGTAGTGACGTGGAGTTTAAGGGGTGCTCAGTCCTGTATGACATTTCCTTCTGTTAGAGTATTTTGGCAAGAGCTTACTGGCTTTGCAGTGTGTGCCTTTTAAGGCCTCTGATAAATGATTAGGCAGATAGTTTAGCATATTGTTGCCAGTGGGAGTAAGGCAGTAACTCCAAGAGAAGTGTCCAGCTAATGTATTAATGCCTTAATCCAGACCAATAATATAATGTAGTTTGACATGTCTGGCATATGGTTTCTATCATCTCAATATTCTTCTCTGTTCCTCCATGACATTATAGACGGCTAACCAAAATAAAGAGAAGCAGGAATTTTTTCACCCATAAAATATATTCTAAAATGTTCTGTATTTTGTTCCAGCTCTTTGGTTGATTGGGTAATGAAGTGATCCTGAAATTTAGTGATTACTTCACTGACTGTCTACAGTATTTTCTTTCAGAATATCCTGTGGTATTGTTATTACTGGTCCCTGTCATTAGAAATACTTAGCAAAATCTGTGATGTGCAGGTACTTTTCACTTGCACTGTTCAGTATCCATGGGTGCATGTGTTGGGTGTTTGGACCTTTACAAGCCTGCAGGTATGAGGTGCTGACATTTTAGAAATGTGGTTTTAAACCAAGGTGCATTTTGCAAGCTAGAAGTTCTGCAGCAGCAGCTAAAGGAAGCAGATTATATCCAGGAGACTTTTAAAAATAAGTAGAATAATGGAGTTTTTGTTCCGTGATTACATGCTTATATTCATGTGCCCCTTTCCAAGCAGGTTATACATGGAATAGCCAAAACATATGTCACTGCTTACCTGTGAGACAGTTTTAGGCCTGGGATAGGTTTAAATCCCCATGCAAACTGTGCACTTAACACATTGGCCTAAGAGGAGCCTTTTCCTGCTGCCCTAGAAGTACAGTGTAGTGTTGGCTCTGAGCACAGCAGGTCACTTTTCTCTTGCTCCCACACTGGCCGCACTCTGCTGTGAGCCCAGTAGCATAGGCAGAGCCCAGTCTGGAAGATACTGAGGGTGCAGTCAGCCCATGGTGGCTATTACAGGTAGGTCTGGCTGTATGCACTGAAACCACAGTCTAACCTATGTCATGAATTACATTTCCCAATGTTTTCTTCTTAGTTGCCTAATAAATCATTAGCAAACATCACAGAATGTGATAGAAATGTGCATAGAAAAACTGCACGTGGTCAGGATGCAAGATTACATCAGGTATGAGGCAAGGCAATACTTTATGCAAAGCACACCAATAAAAGTTATATCCCAGGCTGAAGGGCTTACTGGTCTGCTGAGAAGACTATTTGTGGGCTAACATTTTAAGTGCTTTAACAGAGCTGTAAAGGGAGGGCTGCCATCTGGCTCTTGTTTTCAGTTCAAACTTTATTTTGTGTTCACTGATAAATTAACTTACTAGGCAGTCTTTACATTTTGTGGCTGTTGCAGTTGTGTGTTATGTCTGTTGTTAGTAAAGAAATGTGGATAGGCACATATTAGGCAAATGAAGGGATTTATCCTCTCTAAGTTGATGCATGGTTGTCTGTTTCTTTCAGGATAAAGAGGCCCAGAAAGACTTAGAGGCTTTACTTCTCACACTGAAGCTCTGATACTACATACTTTTAACTCTTCATGCTGTAATAAAATTGCAAAACTAAAATGAGAATCTACAGTGACTGGAAACTGCGGGTGAATTTCAGCTGAGTCAATGGCAAAACAGTCATTGATTTTGGTTGTCTTGGATCATGGCCTTTAAGTGTCCGGCAATTATGATACTAAAATAATACATTAATTTTTGATTCTTTATAATCTTGTACTGAAGTTTAATTTTAGATTTCTGACACTGTGAGTCTGATTCTCTGAACATCAAGTCCACTGCTGGCAATGGACATACTGGGGGTAAGAATGCAAAAGGAATAAATCTCACTTTGAAAGTTCAATCAACTAGTATGTGATGCCAGCATAGAACTGTGTGTAGCATAAACAAACAAAAAATGTTTCTATAGTAAATTATATTTATATCAACTAATTTACACAGATGTGTACAGAAGAAAATCATGAATATTTACGTTTACACATTTCTCTGCTCTTAAAAAATTACAATCTTGTTCAAGTTAAAGAAAGCCGCTGCCGCAACAAAGCTCTTTTTATTTTAAACCTACTGTTGGTTTTACAAAGAAATATGAAAATTTTATAAATTAAATGTCAAAGTTATAATTTATTTGTAACATCAAGTACAATATTAAAGATCAGACCAATTAAATGAAATTGTTTAGATTAATCTATTACAGCTGTGATGTTTAATGGATTTTGTATCACAACCTCCATCAAGTTTGTGAAGTCTGGCTCTCTCTTTGAAGAGTTGCCTAACGTGGTGTCATCAGTGTCTTTGAAGAACCTTGTCCAGCGTGTGTCCATCACTACCCTTTTAGATCATCTATGTAACATAAACTGTACATAAAAATAGACTACTAAAGACCTACTTCTGTCTGTGTAGGACAGCAGCATTTTCAATAAAATGTAGCAGATAGGGAAAGAATTTCCATTCACCACTGGCATGATCCAGAATACACCGAACTTTTTAGAAGAATAAAGGCTAGTTGTCATTGGCTTTTAATTCAGGATCTTAATCTAGATGCAGGGAGTATATCTGGAAGAAGTAGGCATTTCTGTTAAAGGACATAAAATTGAGTAAGGACAACTATATGTTCCCTTGATCTATTTAATGTGTAAGATGATGTGGATCACTTCATGGCAAAGACGGAGACCTTCACAAACTGAAATATGCATTTTACTTTTTTCTAATGTTCATCCTGTGGAAAAATAGTTTATGTATGTCTTTCTCAATTCAAGAGTCCTTTTTTTAAAATACATAATTTCAGAGAAAAGGAGAAATACTGTGAAAGATAAATGCTATCAAACAGTTCATTCTATGACAGAGTGTTGTGATTCACACAGAATAATTGACTTGTGAACAGGGAAGCTGGAAAGGTGATACGTCGTGACTTTGGTAAGGGGCTGTTGCTAAAGTCTGCTTTGGACATTTTCACAGCCAGTGCAGGAAGCACAGTTTAAAAGAATCTACAAGAGTGATTTGTGCTTAGGGTTGTTGTTAACAATTCACTGTCACCTAGCAAGGTGTAATAAGGAGGCCTTTACTGAAATCAATTTTATGCTAATTGATATCCTTTATAAAATAAATTGGATTATGCAATAGATACTTCATTTACAAGTAATTATTGATGATGAAAGCTTAAAAGTGTATTGGAGGAATAGATTAAAACAAGAAGTTACTGACATTAATTGCTGAAATTAGGATTCGCTTCATTAAGGGCAAATATAAAGTCTTGAATTGAAGTAATTAACAGAAAGAGATTGGAGGAGACCAGGCTAGTTGTAATTCTGTGGAAAAGGATATGCAGATTCCAGTGAGTGGCAAGTTAATCATGGGTCAATAATGTCACGTTTTTGTGAAAAAGCAAATTTCATACTAGACTGAATAAATAAGCATTCCCCATTAAATTCACATGAAATAACCTTTTACTCTGATTAGGCCTATTAAGTTCTAATGAGGTCTGTGCTGGTATACTGTATCTAGTTTCAGGCACCACACTTGAAGGAGGTTGGGGGCTAATTGGAAGGAGTCCAGCAGAGAGAGAGACAAGAAAGATGAGAGTGCTAGACAACATTATTTTGTGTGAAAGAATTTGGTGTGTTTAGTCTGCAGGAGCAAGGACTAAAGGAGTATTCACATTTTAAAAAGCTTTTGCAGTGAAGACAGTAAAAAAACAACCCCAACCTTGTTCTCCAAATTCCCTATTCATAGGACAAGAGGTAATTGCCTACCTTCAGATTAGGCATTAAGAGAAAGTAATCCTGATGGTAACTTTGCAAAGCCCTGCAATACATTTCCTGAGAACATTATAAAATCACTTACTTAAGTTTTAATATAAAAGTTAAATAAGATTTCATACATTGGCAGTGTTTAAGGCACAGTTCATCCTCTGGTAGAGGTTGGACTAGACGACTTCTTAAGATCCCTCCTGGCATTGCTGTCCCTGGGAAGTGCACAATTCCAGCTCCCTATGAGCCGTAGGCACTCCTGCAGGGGTTGAGAAGTTGGTGGGCTGTGTCTGCACACACTGGCCCAGCGTTTAGGCCCAGACTACCAAATGAGTTTGTACTCTGAAATATTTATCAGCATGTTTCAAGACTTGAATTTAAAGATGTGCATCATGATTGCCCTTGACTACTTATTATAACCATGGTTTTAATTCACATGGTTACATTTTTAATGAAATTTCTGATTTTATTAATGTAATTACTGATCTTTCTTTTCAGCCTTCTGAATTAAGCCCATTATTCTGTTTTAATTTTTGCTCATTACTAGTGTATATGTAGAATTACGAATTAACAGCTGGGAGAGAAAAGGTTGGGTTCAATTGTTCATTCTAAATTGTCTTTTGTAGTTTGCAGAAATATTACACAGGTAAGAACTGGCCAAGATATTTTCTGGTTTTAGAAGTTTTTCCTAGTTAGTATACATGAGCATTCTCAAATTTTTTGTTTCTGCTTTGCTAATCCGAGAACTTTTAAAATTGAAGCACATTCATTAAATTGTTACTTAATTGCTCCTTGGAATAAAGCTTTTGCATTTAGTTGTAGGCCCAGGCTATCTGTTTTCTGTGTCATACCAGCTGGAGAAAAAGCAAGCATAGCTCCAGAGGGCCATATGTTTTCTTTTTTGTTTAAAATATCCACAAGCAGACAGTGACTTCCGTAGTTTTGTCTCTGTGGAGGAGCTAGATTCTGTGAGTCTGTATTAACCCCCTGCAGGCTTTGAAGCCATATGGAGTAGATGGGGCTGCAGACTTCCTGAAGCCATGGTACCTCCTTCAGTTCTTCTGCTGTGGCATCTCTTGTTTGCTCTCTCCTCCAGTACCTACACTGTAAATCCTCTGTGGTAACTTGTCTCTTTACTTACTTGAAAAAAAAGTGAGCCCAGGGGACCTTGACCTGGTACCACAATTTATGTGCTTCATTACAGTTAAATCTACTAGTTCTGCCATCTGTGATGATTGAGGTAACTTTTATTTCTTGTGGTGAAGCTAAGGCTTCTGTCGCCAAATCCTAATCCCTTTGCAATTGTCCCTCTGTAACACACAAAGCACGTGATACATTTTTTTGTAGCAGTTGGCCACAGACACGTTGTGGAAATGGTTAGGAGACATACCCTCTCCTACTACTTTGTTTAGAGTTCTGTCTTTCCTTCTGCAGAGCCAGGGTGAGATATTCATTTCTGTGTAGTAATATCAATACACTGACTTTGCAATCAATTAGTAAGCTGTCCACCAGCGGTGAGTAGCTGATGATCTAGAAAAGAAAGTGACAAGTCCTATGTCCAGTTCAATTAAAAAAACCCTGTCACCTAAATCCATGCCTGTAGCTCTGTTATTATAGTAGTAAAAGGCTGAACTAAAAAACAAAGACCCCCAAAAGCAAAAACCAACACTGAAACCAAAGTAACAGCAAAAGAAATCCAATGAAGAAATGGCTGCCAGAGAGCCAGCCATGCTGAACCCAAACACAGCAGCTTATTTGGATCTACTTATCTTCAGCCTTATCACCTTCTACTTGAAGTATCTACAACTGTAGGGAGGTATTATGAATTCCAGCAAGATTGGTGGGTTTTCTGGAATTTTCCTGGACATTCTGGAAGGTAGTCCTGTCGTGTTTTTTTCAGTGGGCACAGTAGTGCATTACAACTACTCCAAATCAGAAAATCTTGTGGTAATGTGACAAAATTGTATTGCAGCATTCATCCAGTGCAAACTCAAGGAGTAACTCCGAAGGGCCAGCATTATTATTTGCTCTTTTTTCTTCTGCACATAAGGTTATATTATTTTCCAGCACTTTTCCTTCTTACAGGCTTCCAAGTTCCTTGGAGAAGAAACAAATCAAACTGTCTTGACAATACAAAAAGAAGTAAGCTTTTCTGGCCCTGTCTATGTTTGTGTAACCCATGCATGTGTGATGCTGGGAAATGAAGCACTGGAACTAAGAATGTGAAACATTAATAATTTTTTTTTTAGGAAATATTTTACTCATTTAAATAAACAACCAGTTACTCTAGAAGTATCTGTGGGATGCAGTGTGAACTTGAATATGAACAATCCAAGCTCTGTGCTTGGTAGTGCTGCTGACCCATGATGTGACTGTGGGGTTAAGCTACTTAGCTACATACCCAAGTTACACACACGCAAACACCGTCTGTCCACTCTTCATATGTTTTGTTTATTAAGATTAATTATGAGCTGGTTTGAGTTGCCTACGTGTATAAGCTAAAAATAGAGCCACACGATATTTACTGGGAATATTGTAACCTAAACATGTGTTAAGGATATGGGTGTGAATATGGATGTGCTTTTTCCAAACTAAGTTCAGGTTTCTGATTTATGGATAAAGGTAATCAACATGGCTGTTGAAATTTCAGTCTCCAGAGAGAAATGTTCTTGTTTGTTGTCCAGAAAAGTGTGGCAAATCAGCAAAGTAGATTCAGTGATTTACTTGTGTTTTCCTAATCTTGGAAGAGGATAATTTATGAAGAAATGAAAATTCATTTGTAAAGCTCCTGACTGTGGCTCTGGGTTAAGGATTACTGTTTTGCAGAATGTTAGGCCAGCTTACATAGCGCCCTGAAAAATCATATATGAAGTCTTAAAACAGTAATAAAATATATTTTTCGAATTAGAACAGCAGAATATATCTAAAGCAACACTTTTAAGTGCAGTGAGGGGTTCATACAAAAGCACTGCTAGAATGTCTGTTGATTTTTATACCACCAGTGTATGGGTATTGGCAGTTTCAAGCACAACCGTGTTGCTGGTGCCTTCACCCTTAATTCCTGAGCAAGAATTACCAGTGCACACTGGCACAGAAGACCATAATTGAGTGTGTGATCCCATAGTCATTTGACATCTTTGTTTTAGAAGTGTTTGTCTCACTAAAGAGTAGTTTCATGTGATTTGTTCTGTGGCATTTTGGTGTCATTGAGAGCTTGGCAAAACAGTCTCTGGACATCAGTGAGTCCCAGGCTTTGTGCCAGGATAAGATTTTGAAAAGTACCTGCATGGCCTTGTGTGGCATTTGCTTCTGTACTTCCTAGTACTCCGTCCAGCTTGTTCCAGCAGTGCGCTGCTTTCATGCCCTTTTACAGCCATTCCTACATGTCCCAACAGGCTGATTCAGGAAATGAGAAGGCAGGTATTTTCAGCTGTCATGGGAGAAATTCAGAACAATAGATCAAGGGGGAAAAAAGCACAAACTACTGGACCTGGATCTGTATGGTCATTTGAGCAATACTTTTAGTTAGTTATCCACCATATATGATTTCTCTAAAGGTAATTAGTTTATTTTCTCTAGAGGGGGAGTTTTGTGATTACTCTAGCCTATTGCATGCCACAGAATTTTTCCTCCCTCCCACAACTTATTTCCACATCTGAAATAATGGGGCTGACAAGGCTTCTTTCACCCACGAGGATGGTTTGAAATAAAATATGTAAGAAAAACACGTGGAGAACACACACAGTAGTAAGTGCTAAAATAGGCTTCACCTTTTAGGCCTCTTTTTCGATTAGGCCCCAAAATGCTGTCAGGGAAGATGAAGCCTTGGGAAGCATTTATGCTGGTTCCTGGCTGGTTTGGAGCATGCGGAGAGCCCGTGCAGCAGACAGTACCTCTGGCACAAAGTGTGTGAGCAAGTGCCCCAGCTGGTGAGCAGCAGCCAGCCGGGCAGGAGAGGCGACAGCCCCGGCTGAGCAACGGGGACAGCGGCCCCTGATGGGGCTCAGGAGGGCCCTGGCAGTGGGGAATTGGCACATTTGGTGCGTGTGATCAGCGGCTGAGCGTCCTTCGGGGATGTGCTCTGGCGGCTCGGGAGCTGTGTCGCTGCAGGAGCCTGCAGGATGGCGGCTGAGCCTGTGGCAGCTGCTGGCCTGGAGGCGAAGGAGGGGTGAGTACGGGCTCTGTGGGGTATCCGGCTTCACCCTGCTGTGTCTGTGTCAGGAGTGTGTGTGGGATACGGGTGGTGGGTGCTGTAATGGTGGGTGTTTCACAAGCCTTCGAGCCTGCTCGTGGCACCAGCCGGCATTAAGTTAAAAGAGGAAATCTGGAAGCTGTCCCTTGGAGAGCTACCCACAGGTCGACAGGATTTGGTAACACCTGTGGGGAGGCATGTTAAATCTTGAGCCTGTAACTACCTACGTGCAAGACTTTCTTCTGTGCAGGGCTTTGACGCCCCTCAGGCCTGCCGTGACACCTGAGGGGATGCGCCAGGGCTCTGTCACTACCGTGTGCCTAGTGTGGCAAGTGACAGTGAAACGAAAATGGTAATTTTCTACTTTCCTTGCTTCAAAAGACGTGTTTGTTCATGTTCACCAATTTATATGGAAAAATACAAGGCAGAAAAGACATTTCAAATGCATTGCCTATGAGCTGCCGTTTTCCTGTGGTAAGAGCTTGTTCCTGTTAAATGTGTGCTCAAATAAAGCTAGGACACCAATGTGAAAACATTGCTGGGGTTCATGGGATAGGGTATATTTTAGCTGCCGGTATTTCATTCCATTTCTTCCATAGCTGGTTACAGCGCTCAGTTACGATCCCCGCCGCCGGCCCTGCAGGCAGCCCGTGGCGGGTGAGAGGCACTCGGCAGCTGCTGCTGGCCAGCAGGGCTCCGTCTGCAGCGCTCTGCGAGGGGAGGTTGCGCTGATTCCTTCAGCTGAGAGCTGCTTCATTAGCTGGCAGCCTTAAATGAAAGCAAAGGGGTGCTGTGTTTTTCTGAATGGTTTAGGGGGGTTATTCAGGCTAGAGAAAAAACTTAGGTGAAGGAGCTTTTTTTTATGTCAAACTGTGAGCAGCAGAACAGAAGCAAATGTTTAGTATATCCACAGTTGTGCCGACTGAGGGCAAACAGCCCGCCTAGGTTCACCTGCATGGCAACATCCTGATTTCTGTGTTGCACTAGATTTACTCTGGTAGGATTGCTATGGATGCTGTCTGGTTTTGAATGCAGAATTGTAATTACATGAGAAGAAATTTTATGGACACTACAGTTTCTGTGTTTGTGTGTATATACATACAAAAATATTTGTGTGAATGGATATATCCATAAATTTAATAGAGGAGTTAAAATAGATATAACTTGCTGTGTTTTGTAGTTTTAATAAGCAACTTGATTACTTTGTGAACTTTTTGAAATTTCCATGTGAAGTGAAAACTCGAGAAAGACTCTGCCTGCATATCCTTTTATGTCATAACTTCTAAATGCACAATTAAAACTCCTTCATGAAAGGTAATTGCCACAGCACATAGCTGGACCTCCCTCTGAGAGGAAAGACAGGAAAAATACCTGTTGAACACAGGGTACCTTGTGTGCTGGAGAGGAAATGCTAGATGATAACCCTGCAGGCTCATCTTTATATAGAGCTGTCAGTTCCTAGTGGAAGTCTCTTACATGTTCAATTTGGGCCAGGCAGATGGTAAAAAAAAAGGTAAAAGATGCTGTAAATTAATGTGTTAGCTTCCTTTGCCTTGCCTTCTCCAACTGTGAGCCTGTGAACTCCATGAAGGGATTACCGAGTCAGTGGGAATCAACACATAGTCCACCAACCCTTTCTCTATTGTCCGGATGATGGTTCCCAAAGCACCATATATGCTTCCAGGGAGTCTGTGTCTGAAGGGGAGGATGAGGAGCAGGGGAGAGCTCTATGTGTTGAGGAGGGGTTTTGTCTTTTGAGGGTGATTTTTTTGTCAGTAAGGATTATGGTTTGCAGAGAAACTCTCAAGGAGGATTGCTTAATACCCATCTGTGGTATGTTTGACTTTTTTTTGGTTTCCTGAACTCCATACTTGTTCACCAAAAAGTGAAGTAAATCCGGAGGGAGTGGGGAGGGGAGAGAAATTTCAGGCAAGACTGAAGCTGTCTTAGCTCTTAAGTATGTGGAGACTGAAGTGCATCCCCAAACGGCTCCTGCTGAGATGCTAATAACTGGTCTGCTCACCCTATTACATTGAATCTCTTCCAGTTTTGTTGCCAAAACAAGTGGTATTTTGAGTTATATTCCAAGTAGGGAGAAGTCAAAATGTAACCTTAAACCAGTGAGCTTTAGAGGCAGCTCTGCAGGGGCTGTGAAGTGCTTTTTCTGCCAAGCGTATGGGTGAAACATTCAGCAGGAACCACAGGCCTGTCAGGTTTGACCTGAGACAGTTGGTGCCCTGTGGCCAGAAGGGAAAGTGTCCATAAAAATTAAGTCCTGAGCAGAGCTGTGTACATCTCCAGGACTTCAGTTTCCATGAGTTCTGACAAATTCTGTTTTACAACGTTGATTTTCTTTGACTCCTCCTCTTTGGAGCTGGCTTTGATTTTTCTTCTGATTTTTCTTACACATGGCAGTCAGAAACAGAGAAATTTGGAACATTAGTTCAGCATTTTATTTCTGCACTGGTATCTTCATTACTATGTACAGCCTCCAAAATATTTAATGCTTAGTGCATACAGTATGTACAATTGAGGGGAGGGAATGCTGTGTTTACTGAGTTACTTGATCATATTTCTAATTACTTACCTGTTTTATCAGATGGGATCAGCTTTTGCAACTAAGTGGAGCATGTCTTTTTTCAGAATCTTATAAAAGCTACAAAAATATTTTTTGCACCAGAGATGTGGGAAATTGTACAGTTGCTCAATATAATTAAAATAAAATACAGGTGGTGTGGAAACTTGGGTACAAAGCAGCCCAGTTGCTCAAGTCCACATTTTCTTTTTTTCCAATGACATAATAGGTTTTCCAGTTATTGACAAATTTCAGAAGGATATATCTTGTATTCAGACAGGTTGAGTAATTTTTGGTATTGAAGGCATCAGGGCAGCCTTACAGAGACTCATGGTCTTTCAGCACAGATGGAATTTGCTGTTAGATTTTTCACATCACAAAAGCTGCAGTTTTTAAACTGGTTGTAAATTTAAGGGATGGGGGGAACCAACAGATTTTGTGGTGTAGGAAAGAAAACAGTTTCCAGCACAATCTTATCATAATGATAACTCAGTAAAAACTTAAGAAAAATCATATTAATACCAGAATGAACATGTTAACCTTGAATTATATTTTTCTTATTAATTATCACCTTTTTTTCTCCTCATGAGAGTGGCTTTAATGTTTCCTTGAAATTGATTTGCAAGGAGGCAGGTCCGTCAATTAAATTTTTAAAGAAATACATAAATGCACCTTGACTATGCTTCCATTAAACAGAGATCACATGGCACTGATCTGTAGTTGTATCCTAATAAGCAGATCAGCCTGCAAGGACACGTGGGGGAAACAGTGATGCTGGGCAACCACTGAGTCACCAGCCGTGTGATTCCCTCTCTGCCAAACCGCGCTGCTTTGCAGAAGCCACATCCATTGTTTCAGTTGTTCTCCTTAGTCACATTCAAGACAGTTCTGCAAACATTAAAAAAGAAAGGAAGAAAGGAGAAACCCTGACGGGTACCAGGATTTTTGCTTTGAGTCTCTTGGGTTCCCAGCTGTTATTTGGAGACTCAGCCTCTCTCAGTGCCGGGCAGCAGTTGCTGAGATGCCTGGGGCACAGCGTTTGTTCCAGGAACACAGCATTTTGTTGATTCCACAATTAAATGCTATGGATTTTAATTTGCTCCTTACTCATTTTTCATTTCCTTAATTTTTGGCATTCAGATGCAATTTTGTTGAAAAGATTGCCCGGGGGCATGAACACTTTCCTGGAGCTGAAAGTGTGATTAGCAAAGCACTTTCCTAGGATCTTCTCCTTAAGACCCATCCCTTTCCCTAGGGAAGGGCTGGGCTTGCTATGAGGGCTATGGCTGGAAATGCACATGTAAGTTTTGTGGTTACAGGAAGCCCTAGAGAGAGGTTTGGTGAGGGGTTTGGCTGCATCGATGTGATGGTGTTACAATTAGCTCTTCTGTTTCCAGATCATGGAGTGAAATTCATGAGCCTGCTTGGGATCCCAGGCCATGCAAGGACCAGGGAGAATTAAGGCATCTCACGGTGTAGCTTCATGGTGTTGTTTCGCTCAGGGTCTGCAGCCTTCCCTGTTCAAATGCCTGACATAGCATGTGTGTCTGCATCCTGTGAGGTGTTCTCAGTCCATGCTCTAAACCTGGCAATGAACCCCCTTATTGGAGAAACTGATGTATCTGCCATTCGGGAATGAAGAGACTTGTCTGCCCCTAAATCCCATCATTGCCCTTGTCTTAGATGTATGGGTGCCCTGAGTTTGTTTTACATTTATGCTACCCTGGGTTTATCTCGTGTTTGCATTTTGTCAGACATTACCAGTGGTGTCTAATTTAAGGGATTAAATTTAACTAACTGTTGGTGACTGTGGGTTGGTCCCAAACAAGGTGGTCTACTAAAATCACCTTGTGTTTGGGAATTGGCCACAGCATTATTTACAAATTCCTGAAATGCAAGGGAGAAACAATGCTAATGTGCATCTGTGTGGAAGATGTTTGGCAATATAATGTTTTGCTGTGATAACTTCTTATTCAATGATTAATCATTGCAAGGGCTATGTCCCAATCCTTTTGTCTTCCTCCTGCAAAAATATGAAACTCAACTGCAGTACTTTTATCTCCTTACATGAAAGCTTTCACAGAAAGATTATGGGCAGGCTGTTGTCCTCCTTTTACATGGGAGTTAGGTGTCTAAATGACTTCTAGGGGATATTGTCTTGAAAGCTTGAGAACCCCATCCTGAGGTGAAGCAAAATATATTGGAAGTGCCGGATATTTATTGTACTCAGGCATAACCAGAAGTTTTGTCCTGCTAACGTAATCCATCTTCTGTTACTCTAAGGACCAGTTGAATTTCCTTGGTAACAAACACCCTTCCTCTACTCCCAGAAAGCTTAGACTTAACTGGCAACATCTGGAACCAAGGAAACTTCAGATGACCCAACTCTGTAGTATCAAAATCTCTATGTGATCTGTTCACACTGGGAGAGCAGTGTTCAGTCCTACTGCAGCATCAGGCTGCTTAATGGGGTATGTGTGTCTTTCTCCAAGTAGGAGTGAAGTATGAAACAAGACATAAATCTGGTCTTTTATTTCTGCCAAGGGAAAAATGTATAAAAAAAGAGCATGGTGATCTCATTATTCCTATTGTTTTTCATTGAGAAATAAGAACAAAGCTTGTGCTACCAGAACAAGTTCTGTCAGAAGAGGTAGGCATCCCAACTGTGAACTAGGACATGCAAGAATGTTTAAGGTTTTTCTCCTAGCCAGCTTATATGTACAAACTCTGCCACTTCTTGGAATGTTCTTATTAATAACTAAGACACATGCTGGTTCTTTAATTTACCATGGATTAAGCTCTCAGGTTTCATCTTGCTGGTCAGACTGAAGAGAGGGGAGATGTCTGGCTGCAGGTGAAGATTGCCCTTTGCTAGGAGATGCTGAGGTCTCTTCTGAACGAGACCAAGAGGCTCTATTTCTTATATATTCCTGTAATTGTCTTTTGCTGTCCCCTTGCTGAGCAAGATATTAGGGGCAGATCAATGAACTCCAACCCCAGCTTTGCTTTTAATTGCAGAATTACTTCTGCTGGTCGTAACTCAGTTTTTCCCTCTGCAAGGGTAACTCTGTGTGGAAACCTCTAATCCTGGTCTTCTTAATCTGAAAGCCACAACATGACTACAGGGTTATTGCTTTGCACCTGGCTATGTATTTCTGCTCTGAAAAAAAGAGCCTGTAGGCTCTAATGTTGTGGGTAGCCCAACATGAGGGAGATGTTTCAGCTAAGCCTTGGCCCTTGATTATCAAGGGTATGATACATCATTGTATGTCCAGCTGCACCAGACTGGAGCCAAAGATGGAATGTGAGGCCTCTCTTTCTGGCCCCGTGCTCATTTCCAGCAAAAGTGTTGCTCCCTCTTGTGTAGTCTCTGTGCCTCTCTTTCCTTGTTTGAGCTCTTCTGTGGGGTTCGGGTGGGCAGGATCGCAGATAGTCTTGCCTCCTGAAGATGGTGTCCTAAGATGAATGAATGAATTTGTTTGGTTTTGGATATGCAAATTTCTCAACAGATTCACAGCCATAGATGTAGGATACTGAGTTTGTGGTCCCAGCTTGTCTAGAAGTTTACCCTTTAGATACAAATGCTGAAAGAGCTGAGTTTGGTGTCGCTGCAGCCAAGTGGCCCATTTGCTCTCTCTTGGTTTTTCTGTCAGTGCAATACAGATTCCTGTAGCACAAACAATTCATCACAGGTATTGAGAGCAAAACAGGGACATTTGAATGGCATTCTAGGTACTATGCTACCTGTGAAACTGCATTTTATATTGTTGTTGTCAAGGCTGTAGCTGGACAGTAAGAAGGAGAGGAATTTGCTTACTAGGATGAAAATTGAAGTTTTCTAGGGGTTTAAACAGTTTACAGGTTACTCAATTTTAATTGATGTAAACCCTTCCAGCAAGGAGGCAGAAGGGGATTTACCAAGCTTGGAAATAATTAAAATCATGCTGAAACTTTCCTAACAGGTACTAAATGTGACATAGTGTGTGGTCTCTCTGACAGAGTTGCTTTTCCCTATAAATGGAGAAGTTCAACATCAGATGTTTCAATGCATGCAAATAGATAAACAGCTCTTTTATGACATATTAAGAACAGTTTGGTTTATGGCTTTTTAGATGTATCTTAAAATCTTGTTTTATAATGACTTTAGCAGAGCTGTCCAATTTCCAAGATGTGCATCTAAAGCAGGATGAGGTTTGTACCTGGTTTTTATTAACTATATTACCAGCTAAAAATAAACCAAGTTGCAGACAGCTGACAGCAATGTGGACTCTCAATGTGTTTCATTAAAAATAATAATAATTCTTGGGGGCATGGAGGCAGAAATCAAGCTCTCTTTGTCTCCTGGAAGCTGTTTTGCTCATCTGGGAGACGAAAGTAACCTGTCTTTGAAATTTACTGATATTCATTAAAATCACTGGACTTTGAATGGTGCTTTAATTAATTATGAACTTTAACCCCATGTTTTAGTGTGTTCCTGGACAAAATACGTGGCTTTGTCATGCCTTGCTGGCAGAGAAGTTCTCTGGTAGTGTGTATAAAAGGATCCTGGGGTTGTATATCAAAAATTGAAAACTGCAAGTGCAGAGTTACAATTAGGGTGGTCTGATTTTTTTTCTTTTTCTTTTAAACCAGCATAGGGATGTGGTGATCTCCCTAATTTGTTCTTTACTCAAGTCTGAGTGCCTTTGTGAGGAACTGACTCAAACTGACTTAGGAGCTGAAGTTTCAATGGAGGAATTCACTGGACCTCTGCAGGAGTCCAAGCGGTTACTGAGCACAGGTTGAGGGCCAGTACCTTGAAAGAAGCAATATCAGAAAGATACAATCTGGCCAAGGCTAGACAAAGGAAAAGAAGTATTCTAGAAAGACACTGGGCTACTTTCCAGCCTTACCGTGTAAGCCTATGCTGCTACTGCAATTCATTTACCCGAGAGTCATGTGTCACTGAAGGCTGTCTTTTCAAATGGCGCTGCTATCTAGCAGTCAGATCTAAAAGGCAATAAACCACATGCATTTAAGCTGAAAACACGATGTACCTCCTAATAAATTTGGAGACCACTTCTGTGGCATAGTTTAATCTTGCTGGGTTTGGTGAACATCTGTAAACATGTTTTTGTGTGTTGGATAAAAGAAAGACTCTAAAAAATTTGAAGTAGAGTTTTGATACCTGTTTTTGATAACTGAATAGAATGTTTTTGGAGCATGGGAAAGCATGCATTCTGCAACTGATTTTCACCAATATCTATGCAAGAACGAGAGAGCAAAGGAAAAAAAATCCAACCAACAAACCAAACACTGGAAAGGAAAAGATAGAGTTCTAATTTCTAGTTATTTTTGAAGTGCTATTCAGTGGCCTGAATTCCCTTGCCTGGATTTACATTGGCATAAATTGTAATTTGTTTCCTATCTTTAAAATTTAACTTTTAGTATGCAGTAAATTAAAAAAATGAAAAAGTCAGTAAAATGTAATGGCCAGATTAGGGATTTAAGTGTTTGCGAATGTGTTGCTCTATAGGTTTTCCTCTCTTAAAGCCTGACCACAAAGTTTGGCTGAAGACATGCTATGCATTGACCGGAGTTGTATTGATATTTTGGAACATGAGAATAGCTAACAGTATTTTACAAGGCATTTGGTTTTTAAAAACTAAGGGGAAAGCTTAGATTCTTTGATTACTTGGTGACCATTACAATAAACACAGACTTCTACACTAAAACTCAGTGAGCAAACAAGGCACTGTTTATTATCCATGTCTTAAATTGCATGGCTGCTTCACCTACTGCCATAGGTAAGTTTGCTGCATGTAGTGCTTAATTGATACTGTAGGTATCAAAGACACTGAAGTGCTATTTAGAACTTTAAAAGGATTAAGATCTTTTGAAGGTGAGGGGCATTTTCAACAGCTAGTCACACCTGTGTACCCTCTTCCCAGTGGTTTGGGAGTGGTTCTTTGTTAGAGCCTTCACTTAGGAAGCATCCTGGACCAACCCCGCTCCTGCAGGCGCCTGGTTCCTGAAGTCAGGTGGGGAATTCCCCCCTCCTCTGTTTGTGCTGGCCCAGGTCTTCAGGGAGAGACAGGAGTACATGTGGTTCCTGTTAGTTCAGAAAACAGAAATATCTGGGGAAGACGTGAATGACTTACTGGCTCAGTTCAGCAGGAGGAAAATCTCTGACAGTTCATTCTGGACAGAGATCCTCTCTATTATATGCTGAAGCAGGGAGCAAATGCACATAAAATCACATAAAATACAGCTCAAAACAGCAGGAGATGGGCAGTCATGCTGCCTTACATTGCCTTCCTCTCTTCCTGCCTATGGGGATGCCTCCTAAAGAAAGTGAAGGGAAGGTTTTTCTCATCCAGTGAGAGTGGGGAAGGATGCTCTGGAAGAACACTTCCTAGGGACAGCAGTTCCCTGGGTGATGCCCATATGGATTTAAGAAGAAAGGAAAGTGAACCAGTGGTGAACATATTTGCTATATGTTCACTGTAAAAAACACCTGAAGGAAAATGCTTATAGCACTGTGGGTAATTGTGATTAACAAGAAGGTAGAATGACTAGACCAGCTCCAGGAGGCCCTGCTTCGTCAGGGTGTCAGGTCAGATGACTTCCAGACGTTCCTTCTCATCTCCAGCAGTCTGTGATTCTGTGACATCAGGCAGTTGGGTTAGACTGTGCAACACGGCCTAGCTAAAACAGTGGCGTTTATTTCCTCAATCCCTAAGTGTGTTCCACCAGTGAAAGAATTTTTTCCTAACCTAACTGCACCACCAACACTGTTCTGTAGCTTAACATTTCTGTTTCTAGGCAGACCAAGATACAGCTCTCTAGTATTTGGTGTGGGAGTAGTAAGGGCAGGATGTGGAGCATCAATAACCTGAATGGTAGGTGTTTGGTATGAGCAGGCTGGCTGTGCTCTCTTGTCTGGGGAGATAAAAGAGCAGATGGGATGAGTTGCCCTTTGCAAGGGCATGTGTGTCTTCATCAATAACAACCTGTGGTCCCTAGGGTACCCTGGGGAGCTGTTGTATGTGGGGATGGGGCAAATTACCATTAGCAGCTGCTCCTGTTCTCTTTCCTCAGCTTCATTCTCCTCCATGGGATAAAACATTTCTTTCTATTCTCTCTGGCCTGTTATTTCTCTTCCTCTGGTGTGTTCTCCTTCTCACTTCTCAACTGTCCCAATTTTCCCTATACTTATTCCTCCGAACACAGAGAATCTTCTTTGCTATTGACCCTGAAGAACAACTGCTTCTATTAGCATATGATCAAACTTTGCTGGATTTCCCCAGAAGGCAGACAGTGCCTTTATTAGAAAAATCAAAATTTGTATATATGGCTTGGGTTAAGTGAGGTAATTGATTTTTGCCACCTAGAGTTGCGCGTATTTCAAGGAAATTTTTGAAGAAAAGAGAGGGATGACAAATCCTCAGGGAGGAACTTGTTCATAATTACATAGAGACCTTGGCTGTATATGAATGTAAGGATGCAGGAAGCTGTGCTAACTGGATCTTTGCTAGGGAAAATGTTAATGTTCTGATGGCAATAGAGTCTGGGGGCTATAAAAAGAGCTAAAGAAGTCCAATCACTTCATTAACTGACTCTTCCTAAATCCTAGAAAGAGGGATCTGTCCTCTTGAGAGTAAAAGTTAACCTTAGTATCCAACCCTCATGCATCTCTTCTGCTTTCAGTTTCAGTCATTCACACAATTGATGAAGCATCTATTTATTCCAGGAACTTCCCTTTCTGTTCTGCTGTGCAGTTTTATGGCTTTATACCCAATAAAAACTACTGTCTGCACTTAACTCTGGGAACAGGCTAGAGCTATTTACTCAAGCAGAAAAGTATTGTATTAGGGTGAAAGATCCCTTGTGAAGATAGGAAAGGAATCTTACTGGCTTTAAGTAAGGCGTGAAGATACTTGAACAGCCTTGTATAATCAATACATTATGAGACAAATGTTTTGTATTCTGTCTCTGCTGATGCCTTCAAGGAAATGAGTACCTTAACCTTCAAATTGTCAGTGTGCTGTAAATCTGCACATACAGGTGCTAAATATCTTAATGCCTTCAGGAGCAGGTGTTCTTTTGTACAAGGTTTCAGTTCAGGTATAATGTCATGAGAGGATCTGCCTTGTAATTCTGTGGACAACCTTCTCAATTGAAATATTTTTTCTTTCCCTCCTTTATGGGAATTCTTCCTTGCTTGATTTTTTTAAACACTATCTGTGATGATTGTGGCCAAAGCCCCACTGGCTGATCTGCCCCCAGCTTGCTGTGGCACTGGTGCTCCTCATATACTTGAAAGATGCAGGCTGGGCAGGACTTTAGGCACATGAGAGAAAGAATTCTTATCTGGAGAAAGCTGGTGGAAAACACTTCTCTTTTGGTTTTGTGCCACCTGGAAGGGTTGCCCAGAAAGCTTCCCTGCATGGTATATTGTTCTGGAGTGCAGGTACAGCTCTTCCTCTCTTCTGCCAGAAACAGAGAGATGAACAGAGTTATGTCTTGGAACAAACTGAAGCACAACACTGTGTCCCAGCAGCAATACACATAAATGAAGGGAAGGAAAATGAGCTTTGTTACAATGAGACAAAGGTTCATTTAGGAGTCTCATTTTTTCGTGTGGGTAATTATTGTGAAGTTTGAGTTTACTTTCTGGTGGTGCTTTTATAAACTTGAATGTATCTAAATTTCCTGAGCCACAGAAGATTAATAGCCTCACAATTTATGCTTTTCTCTGAAGAGTGAAAAAGTGTAATTAAAAAGAAGATACACAGTTGAATTAAATTTTTGAACTGCAGCTTGGAAATACTTCACAGAACACAAAGCATAAAGTAAGCATGGGGTATTGTTGCATGCTCTTGTGCAGATAATTGCAAACCATACTTGCTTTGTGAAGTTAAACTTTGTCTTGCTTGGTCAATCTAGCTTTTGTACTGGCAGCAAGGTGTCACACTACACATGTCCATGTCTGTTATGATGAGCAAAACAGTCTAAGTAAGTGGAGGGTGTTCTGTTATTTTTAGCAGAGAAAACGCGATTATGTGAAATCCTGTTTGTTATCATGAGAAGTCCAGAAGCCTGTTTCTGCATGGTAACAGTTATGCTCTTACCAGAACTCAGGTTTGGAGAAGGGAGATTGTGGAAATAAAGCCATCACTGAAAACATACAAATAATACCAGAGATTAAGCCCTGTCCTGGAGCATGCCACAATATACATGCCATTTTTTCTTAGGGGGAATTGAGCAAGCCTGGATACAGCTGAAGGCAAAACTATAGTGTGAGAACAACCAACTGATACCAAACTCTTCCTGCTCAGCTTGCGCAAATAAATGACACTAGACCGCTCTGAATAGACCTTCCAGATCAGAAGTGTTTCTGTCTGGTGTAGTGCCGCCTTCTTCTACTACTCTCTCTGAATGTCAAGAGGAAGATTCCCCCAAAAGGTGTTCAGACTGTTGCAGCTGGACTGTCTCTTCCTCCCTGTTGTTCTCAGGTACTGGGGATGCCAAGGAGAGGAAAATGACAGAACTATCCATGACTTTTTGCTGTAGACTTGTTTTGTTCTCAAATCCTGCAGCCGATCCCGCGTGTTGTGTTCCTTAGCTCTCGTTTCCATGTTTGCTACCTCCCAGATCTATTATTTGATTTAATCAGCAGTCAGGGCTTGCTGTTTTGACATCCTTTGTTTGTCCAAGCTGTTCAGAAAAACCATCACTCATCCTGTCTTCAGCCTGGTAAGCTTTGGTCCTGATTCTCTGTTTGATGTTCCCTGCTACTGATGTGAATATCTTTAATACCATATGGATTCTTATCACCCTAATCCTGGCATATTGTGCCTGTAGATATATTTACAAGCAATGTAAAATCACCACCTCTCTTTTCCTGGAAATCAGAGACCCTGTGCACACTTCCTTCCCAGCTGAAATCTTGCTGTAGTCCGGACATATATTTTCCTTGAACAGCTCTCAGCCATTCCAGCAAACAACTCATATATAGCTCTGCAGTTGATTTATGCACCGTTAATGGGTCCCCGGTGAATCCACTCCCTTCCCTACCTCTGCCCATGTGCACTTGAAATGCCTCAGCATCCTGTATCTCCTGAGTTAACTATACTGATGGATTGCTGTCCCCAGACAGCCAGCAAAGACCCAGAGCATAGGGACTTGAGAGACTCTTTTTTGATTTGGGTAGCCCCAGCTCTGTGCTGGTGCCAACAGGGGTTGCACAGATCCTGGATATCCCCCACACTTGTTGCTCAGGTTCTGATGAGCCTTTTTCCTTGTTGTTATGTTATTGTTATGGATTTCAGCAGCTCTGAACTGACTTCTGCTGAAGCCAGCAGGTTTCTATTGGTTTTGTAAGGTCTGTAGTGGTACACTTGACTGGTATAAACATATTCCATATCAACCCTTCTGGTTCAGCCTACTTGCTTCCCTTCCTTGTTTTATGTAGCGGGATGGTCTGACAATTACTGGCTCTCCAAGAAATGTATGCTTAATTCCAGGCTTCCTGTTTGGGGGGTTTGTGGGCTTTTTTGCTTTATGATGTTTGTTTTGGTTTTTTAATACCTTATCTCAGCCTGAATAAAGGATGTTAGTAAAATTCTGGGAGATGGGCTGAGTGTATGTGCACATACACAGAGAAAGCAAGCGTGAATGACATTTGGCTTTCCCAATCCATTGAAATCACTACAACCTGAGCAAGAAGACTTTTAAAGGAAAACTCTTGCCTTGAATACAGCTGCTTAGTTTCTTCTTGCTTTTCTTCATGAAGAAAGAGCAACCTGTATTTGCCTAGTATTGATGTGGTGACCCAGTCACAGGTTGGTGAAGGAGGTATTATTGGCTTTTACCCAGGGACACCCGCTCTGAATCAGCGCTGTCCCACTGGCCAGCCCCTGCCATGTACACACTGAACGGGATATCTCTGGACACTACACCTACTCCACAGGCCCTTAGCTATTCCTAGGAGGTCTCTGTAAGTTGTCTTCAACTTGTCCTCCTCCTGAAACTCCTCCTGTCCTCAGCCTGAACTTAGATCCTGGCCCCCGAGGAGAAACTTCAGCTTAAAAATATCTCAAATCAGAAGGAAGCTACTGCTCATCAGTCTGCCCAGCCTCCTGTCTCACCTAGCTCTTGTTCCACTTCCCTGGGCTTAGGGAAAATGTGGTCATTTCTAAGACAGGTCTGAACTAAGCAGACCTGTGTAGCAGACTTGTGTAGCAGACTGGGGAAAAGAAGACCAGGAATGGGGGAGATGCTTCATCATGAAGAAATGTTTTACATTTGCAGTAACAGCCACCCTTCACCATGGGATTGCCTTCATTTTGTGAGAGTTTGCTCTGCAAGGGCACATTAAGGCCTGTTTGGCCCTGGGATTTCCATTCCTGGCACTCCTGCTATACACTCAGGCCAAAAGAGCATGAATTGGTCCCAGGGTCGGGAGTATATAGATGCCAGCACTATATATAGGAGGGGGAAAGGGAAAGAAAAACCAGTCTGTGGGCTTGAAAATAGGGGAGGTGGAAGTAAATGAGATGCCAAAGGGAAGAATCATAGCATAGGAGATTGTGCAGGCTGAGGAGAGATTAACAGGTATTAGAAGAATGCAAAGGACATGAGAAAATTCAGATCAGTGCCAAGGTGAGCAGCAGGGAATGTTCTTAGCAAGGAGCATTTGGAAGTTGAACACAGATGTCAAGGTATGAAAGGCAGGCAGACCTGAGAAGCTGTACGGGCAGCATGGAGGAAAAACCTTAAAATCCAGAAATGGGAAGAAGGTGCAAAGCATATGAACAAATATCTAAAATAATACTACTTTCCAAATCAGAAATAATAATTTTGTTTATCTTGATGTTAGAAAGCTGTGTATAAACTAAGCAATGGTAGTGTAAGAATAATTTTATTTAGTATTTTGGTAACACAATGATACATCTCAAAATGACCATAGAATTTAGCTTGCTAAATGACTGCATACATTCTAAATAGGTGCTACTAAATTTGAGTAACTTCACAGATTACATGAGACATTATGTGACCAACAGCTATACAGTGGGTAACCCCCTGACTGACACGAGCAGTGTGGAGGGATTTTGCACTAGTAGCCAATGCACAGTTAAAGCTTTTGGAGGAGTACAAAATTGCAAAAGCCGTTTTTTATTAAAATATGTATTGATGATCCTTGCATTAGAATAGCTATTCAGCCGTAGGTTACATACTTCATTCCTTTTAATAACAGTACTTAGAAAGGTACAAGAAAAATTGTCTTGCTAGCATTTGATCTAATGTAGATCTCCATATGAAAATGCTGAGTATCTTATAAAGCTTTTCACAGGTATAGGCTAAGTTCTGGGGTATCACAGACTTGTACGTAATTCAGAAAAACGCCTGAGGTTACTCCATGTGTATGTAGCAGAAAGCTTTGTTTAGCTCTGAAAAGATATTATAGATGCCAAAGAAGTCAGAGACTTTAAACAGGTACATTATGACTGTGTGGGGTTATAGAGCAGTGCTTGTAGGCTTGATTCAGGTTTTTAAAATCAGTAGCAAAGCTTGTACTTAAGACTGGGATTGTGTTGTTAACCCAGCTCTTCCCAGAGTCAGTAGGAGCTCTGTCCCTGCTGCTAAGGTGACAAAGACTGGTCATCTATCAGAAGTCACAGTGCAAATCCTTACTTGCTTGGGCCTCAGCAGAGATACCTCACTTTGTAGCACTGTACCCTTATTTTTTTAGCTCTACAAATACCTTGTTAAGTACTTGGCTGAGCACAGCAAGTCATGTGAGATACTCTCATGTCTGATGGATTTCATATGTAACTGAAGGTGATCTGCAGCTCCAAAGAAGTGCCTAACACTTAAAATCAGGTTGTTTGCTTTCTAGAGAAATATGGAGCTTTGTGTATACAAACATTAGCTGGAGGTTCAATGCCATGAAATTTCATGTGTGTTTTACTTTAAAATAAGAGGTGTTTTAAAAAAAATTTTATGAACTTTGCCTTGCAAATACTTTAAAAGTACTTTTTCTTCAGTTAATGTGTACTTTAATGTAACATGTAACATTACTTTTCCTTCTGAGACTTTGTTCCAAACAGATTGTACTACAAGTACATAGTTGATTTTCAGATATACTATTTAACTCAACCTAACAGAATGATTAGTGAGTAGGGGTATTATTTGCTGTATGCTTTACTTGAGGCTTGTGGCATTCATGTTTTAATATAAACCCCCCAATCTCACTTCTAATTACCTTGGCCAGTGTGGATTTTACTGGACTTACCTACATGCCTAGGGACAACGATATTAACTCCTTCCTAGAGAAACATAAAGTTCAGCTGTACCTTTATAAATCTAATTCAAATACTTATTTTGTTCCTGAACATGCTAATGAACAGATTAGCATATGATTTGTATCACCCTTGCCATCTAGTCACATAGGAATTCTGATCTTTCAAAACTACGGAAAGTTACTATATTAGGACATTCTGTTCATTTTCATATAAAACATGAATTTTAGTTTCAAGCATGCTTACAAGCAAGACTTTTATTTTTTTAGGCATTTAGGTAAACATTTTGGAATGCTGAAGGCAAGACTTTACATTGTCATTTTACCGAAAATCATTTGAACACTTATTATTGAGGCATTAAAGTACATCCCAGCAGCCACAACACCAGAGCTGCCATGAGCCTGTGGCAGTTTCCAGTGAGTGAATTCAGAAGCAGGCTGTAGTGTTCTGAGCAACTGAGCAAAACAAATTTCTTTGTTTTTTAATAAGAGATTTCACTTGGGAATGTGGAGTCTCTGAAGGCAAACTTAGAGTTAAGGCATAGTGCATGGTGACATGGAAAGGCTTGTAGAGACAGTTCCGGGAGATACTCCAACCAGTCAGTAGATAAAAAACACTTTACAATGGCAACTTTTGTGAACAAGCTAGAAAAGAAAAGGCTTACTTTCAAACTGCATATGTTTTATCATTTAATATCTTGTTCCCCTGGCTCTCCTGGAATTAAAAAGACAACTGAATTATACCTTGTACAGATTTTCTTCCTGCTTTTATAAGGTGTAATATTGGCTATGTACCAAAAATATCACCAGAACAAACTATGAGTTATATAAGTCTAAAAAGGGCAAGGGGGATTATCTTTAGATGCAAGGTTTATTGCTTAGGCATTTGCTGAGAGCTGGCTTTCACTGGCTGCTTTCTCTGCTTGCAGTCTTTGGACAGCCTGATCGAGCAAATCCATAGTATCTCTAAGTGTAACATTCAAGGTGAATGGCTTAGGTTTAATGGTCAGCCCATAGGTAAAGTCCATTTTAGGGTCCTCATTTGGATTAGCAGTAAAATTGCACTGATGCACCAGTATGGAGGTAAAGAGAAAGAGCTGCACCTTGGATAACTCCTCTCCAATACACCGACGTTTTCCCAATGAGAAAATCATCACGCTACTGGTAAGATCTTTATTGATGAACCCATTCTCATCCAGGAATCTCGTTGGATCAAAATCTTCTGGGTTGGACCATTTTGCTGGGTCATGATTCACTGACCACTGATTTACAAAGATGACGGTGTCCTTGGGAATGAGGTAGCCCATGATGAAGGTGTTGGTGGTGGTGGCGTGTGGGATAGTCACAGGCACAAAGCTGCTGAAACGCATGGATTCATACAGGAAAGCCATGATGTAGGGCAGGTGAGGCTGATCTTCAACACATGGCAGACGGTCTCTTCCAACAATCCTATCCACTTCTTCTTGCATTTTAGCCTGCACTTTTGGGTACCTGTCATTTAAAGCAAGATGTATGTACATATGTAATGCTTTCAAAGGATTTTTCTTACAAACAATCCTTGCTGTAAACATTTTTCACAGAACCTTACCCCTACCCTAAATAATGTAGTTCGAGCAAAGTTTAAATATATTGCAGGAATGCATAGACCTCAATTGAATTCTTTGAGAGAAAAATCCAAACTTCACATGCACTAGTGTAATTTTAGATTTGCTCAGTTTTTACTTTAATATCCCATGTAACTGATTCTCAACATAAAAAATAACAATCACCTAAAGTGTGCTGAGACTGAATATTCTGATCCAATTTCAAAAATTAATTCTAAAACTAGAATTATTTGTCTCTTCTAAGTATTGGATTTTCCATGGGAACAAGAATTTGATTTTCCAACTCTGTACATGACTTTTAAAAGTTAGTATGGAGTTTTTTATCACCAGACATATTTCAAACATTTGAAAGCCTGTAGGTTTCTAAACTAGAAAAAAAAAAAATCTCAATTCTTAAATTGTCAGAATGGCTTTATGAACATCCCACTTTTAGTTTGAGAATGTATTTTCTAATTAATATCAAAATATGTTTTCTCTATAATGTATTTAAAGAAGACTGTCTTGAAATCTGGACAGTTTGGGAGACCACACAATAACCAAACAAGATCAAAATGTTAATACATCTTGACATCTTTCGCTTGTCTAAAGGCACACATTCTGCCAAGGAGCCTTCATTTGCTTTAAGTATTCACGTTTGGCTTCTGCATCCTTGCTTTTTCCTCCTGCAGCAGACTCACATGTCAAATGCCGGGCAAACATGAGAAATGAGGAGAAACCCAAAAAGTTACGTGAACACTGGGGGTGTTAAATATTTGCCTGTTTTTTCAAAATGCGACTGAGTAGATAATGTTTGCATAAGCTTACAAATTATGCAGGCGATGAAAGAGAAAGCCAGGATAGGCAAGAAAGACAGTGTAATGGCACCTTCTCTTAAACCACCTCCCCTCGCCGAGTTTCCCCGATGGACGGGCTGGTGCCAGGGCAGCGCTCCCGCCGGCTGCCCAAGGGGTCTGCCTTGCCCTGTCACGCAATGGCGAGGAAGGCACACACATCGGCAGCTTAGCATAATAGCGGGTTTGTAAACCGGTGCACGAACTCTTATCGTGCTTAAGCAGTTGTTATCCTGTTCCTATGATCTCCTTGATCTTGACCTGCTAAAATCTGTTACTTTCAGGTTTTACTCTGCCTTTCTGCCAGCCTCTCTTTATGCAACATAACCCGACCGCCTGAGTAGGGTGGGCTTGTGTCGGATTTTTTTTTTTTTTTAATATACTTTCTTATCTCTTTCTGGCAGGTTTCCCAGAGCTTCCGTGTTAGTTAATCGGAGGCCGCTGAGGTACTCGGCGCTGCACGGGCTGGCGCTGCCCTGTCCCGCAGACCCGCGACCCGACGGCGGGTCCCTGCCGGGGCCGCGCCCCCGGCTCTGCCCGGACCCCGAGCTCCATGCCCTGGCTCGGGCCCGCTGCTCCCGCCGCGGGAGCCCTCCCAGCAGCGCCTTCGTCCGTGCGGCGCAATTTAAACGGGGCTCGCCTGGGGCTGGCGGGCGCTCGCACCCCGGGCGGGCTCGCATGTCCCCCCCACCCCGGGCCGGTGGGGCGCCCCGGTGTGCTGCCGCCTCCGCCCGCACATACCTGATGAGGAAGATGAGGAGCCACTGCAGGGCGGTGGAGAGGGTGTCCTGGCTGGCGCCGAAGATGTCGGTGACAGTGGCGGGCACGTGCTCGAGCTGCAGCCACGGCTGCTCCCGCTGCAGGCGGATGAAGGCGTCCATCATGTCGCGGGGGGCGGCCCCGGGGCGCAAGCTGCGCTGGTGCTGCAGGAACTTGCCGCGGACGAAGCCGTAGAAGTCGCGGTTGAGGTCGCGGAAGGCGCGGTAGGCGGCGCGGATGGGGCTGGGGAAGCGCTGGAGCCAGGGCAGCGCGTCCACCAGGCTGCCGGCGCCCACGGCCCGCCCGAACTGCTCGTTGCGCCCCACGATCCGCAGGAACTCGCCGTCGCCGTGGCTGTAGCGGCGGCCGAAGCACAGGGCGCTCATCACGTTGGCCACGGCCACCACCAGGACGCGCGAGGGGTCGAGGAAGGCGCCGCCGGCGCTGCCGCGCACCAGCAGCGCCACCAGCGCCCGCGCCTCGCCCAGCAGGTGCTGCTCGAGCAGGCGGCGGGTGGCGGGGCTGCCCGTGGAGAAGGCGCGCACCGTGGCGTGCGCCGCCCGCCGGTGCAGCTTCCAGAGCTCCGAGTATCCGCCGAAGGCCAGGCTGAGCCCGCCCGATACCAGCTGGAAGGACGGGAAGGGCGGGCGGCCGGCGAAGGCGGCCCCCTGGCGGACGAGGGCCTGGCGGATGGCGCGCTCCCCGTTCAGCACCACGACGGGCCAGCGCCCCAGGCGCAGCTGGAACACGGCGCCGTAGGTGCTGGCCAGCCGGGCGAAGGAGAGGTGCGGGGCGCTGCCCAGCTGCGCCGCGTTGCCGATCAGGGGCCAGGGGAAAGGGCCCGGCGGCGCCCGTCGCTGGCCCTGCCGCCGGCGCTGCTGATGCTGCAGGAGGAGCTTGCCCAGGTGGATGGCGGCGAGCAGGCAGAGGAGGAGCAGGAGGGAGCTTTGCAACGGGGGGATGCCGCCCAACGCTTCCCCGAGCTTCTCGAGGGCCATGCTGCAAGGGAAAGGGAAAAGTCAGTGGTCAGCGTCCCCACGGGGGAGGAACCTTCAGGTCCCGCGGGCAAGGGGAAGCCCGGACGGGGCGCGCTGGCGTGGCGGAGGTGAGCGCCGGCAGCTGTCCCAGCGCTCGGAGTCCGGGCAAGTCCTTGCTGTGTTCTCCTCGTGTGCCTAAAGTCCCCCGAATCCTGTGCAAAAGACAAGGGATAATGGATAATCCAGTGTCAAGTTCCTAATAAGAGATCGAAGTCGTATTTGGCGGGGGGGCCGCTGCTCTCTCTCCGCCGGTAGGGAAAGTTCTCAGCGAGAGCTCCAACAGGTCACGGCTGAGAGAGGCACAGAGGGAAGCAGGAGGATGCTCTCGCCTGATGAGCCTCCTGAGATGCAGGCACTCGCCGTGCGCCGGAGACAGGTTAATTCCACCGCTGCACATCGCTCCCTGCGGCAAAAAAAGCCCTTACGAGAAACAGGTTTCCCGCCCCACTGTCGGAATTTCGCGCTACTCTGGAGAAACCTCCGCAGGCGGCCGCGGAGCCCCCTCCTCCCGAGCCCTTCCCTTCTCCCCGCACCTTCGTGCCCGTCGCGGCATCGCAGGCTGGCGGTATGCCGCCCCTGCGGGGGATGCCTGAGGACTCGGCGTGGCAGTGCTGACTGGTCCCGCTTCCCATCCCCGTGCCCGGGGACCGCCCGCTCCTACCATTTACTCCAGCCTTTCACAAGCAGGGAGGGGAAGAAGGGGTGAAATAAGTGGCCACGGCGGGCTCCTGTAGCAGAACTGACCTGTTGCACGCTGCTTCCATCCGAGACCTTGGGTAGGATGGAGAGGAGCTGTGCAGCCGGCGGCAGCTCTAATGAACTGCCGCGGGAGGAGAGCGGCGACGGCAGCGTTCAGATCCAAGGCTTTGGGAAACTCATTAGGAGCCCCGGTACCTGTCACCCGGAGCTTGCCAGGCCATGCGCAGGCAAATGCCAGTTGCACCCGATCCCAGCGCAGTTATCACCTTCCCAGCGCTTTAACCCTTCGGAGCTCGCCCCAAGGCAGCCACCTGCCCCGAGCAGCCCCGCGGACCGGGAGCGAGCGGGCTGCTGCGCCCCCTCCCTCTGTCTCTCCCTCCCACCCGCCTGCTGGGCTGCGGGGACGGGACGGGGCCAGCCCAGCCCGCCGCAGGGAGCGAAGGCGAGCGGCTCAGAGGGCGCGGAGAGGACGGCCCGCTGCTCTCAGGCTCAGCCGGCACCGGAGCCGCCACCTCTGGGCGCCTGGCATTGCCACTCCCGGCTTTAAACCCGCCGGCATCCCCGGTGCGCGGCGCGGTGCGGGCGGGACGCGGGCGGCCCCGCTGGCAAATCGCTGCTGCCTGGCCCGTCCCCTGGCTTGAGGGGTCGCACTTATTTGCCAGCTGCCCTTGGGCCCTCGCCAAGCGGAGCGGCTGAGCCGCGGATGCTTTTATGGCCGGGGCCAAAAGTTTTAGCGGAGGAGGTGCCGGGAGGGGAGAGGGGTGGCGGGCGGGCTCGCAGCTCTCGCTGTCGGGAGGCGAAGTCTCGCCTGCATCTTAGGGGCTGAGGAAGCCGAAGAGCTTCCCCTCCTCCGCCTGTCGCCTCCCCGTTGCGTGCGGAGTTAGCATTGCGTGAGCCGGGGCTGGAAAGCCTCCAGCCATCTCCTCCCCCGGCCCCTACCCCTCCTCGCAATACCTGACACCCGCTTCGGGGAGAAGGAGGCTGGGAAGCGCTGGGCAGCTCGCACCCCGGCCGGCTCCGGTGCCCTCCGGCCTCGCCTCCGCCCTGCGCTCGCTTCTCTCCCGCTTACGGCGCCTTTTTACTCCTAAATCTGGCGCCTCCGCCCGCACCGGGAGAGCTGGCGAGAGGCGTGTGGGTACGGCGCTCCAAGCCCCCCCGGGCTTTCCGGCTCCCCCGGGGAGCCGGGACTGCGAAACCCTCAGATATGGAGGAAATCGTTCCCCAAGAAACCAGAATGCCTTTGCTTTGTTGTTGTAATTTTTGCAGTAACAAGAAAAATCTGAAAATACAACATTTTTAAAAGATTCTTTACAATCACATTATGGGAAGAAAATGGGATGTTTTGGTAGCATTTAGGGATTAGACAAAATTAGATGCTGGGAGTCAACCCAGCTCAGGGTGTGAGTCTGGTCCTGGCCAGGCTGCTACTGCTTCTGTCTTTGCTAAGAAGTGTAATCCTGCCTGTTGTCATTGTCCCAGGCTCTTCCAGTCGGTGATACTACTTCTTGCTCAGACTAGCATCAGCCTTGGATCATCTGTTGGCTTGGAGCTTCTTCCTGTCACTGGCAAGCAACAGAGACGTCAAAACCACTTTTTCTGAGCAGTGCCAGAAAAAGTGAGCTTCCCTTTCCCAGCCCCACTTCTAGGGTGAACTGGAAGGTTCCTGCAGCCAGCCCAGCACATAGCCCAGTGTCATAGGTTAGCAAGCATAGTCCCGGAAGGGACGTCCTTGCTAAGGGGTGCTTACAGTTTCCTCTGGGAACTGATAGAACCTATCAGCTGGCCAGTTTGAATATGGACAGTTCTCTAAGCCACTTAAAGTTGTGATCACCTCTGTGATCCACATTTAAGAATAGGCAAACTCCCCCTCCAGGCTCTCTCTCGTTTCCGGCGCTGGCACAGGTGGCTGCAGGCCCCGTGTGGGGGCCAGCGGGCCCGGCCAGGCCCTGCTTGGGCCAGGCCGGGCCGGGCCACGGCCATCCTGAAGCCATGGACCTGTTCCAGCCATGGAACCCCCCCCCACTGCCTTGCCGTGGGCAGCCGGAGCGGCTCGGCTCTCCCCCCTCTCCACTGCGATAAGAAAAATTCAACATTCCAGCTGCAAAGCTGCAAGGCTGAGGTGAGAGTAACCCTTTTATTGCTGTGAAGAGCTGAAAACCTGAGGGAAGAGAGAGAGGAGATGCTTAAAGCTGAAATTCTGTTGTGAAGCTATGATATATCAGAGTATCCTGTTGTAATTTCATGAAGATATGGGGGGTGGAGTGTTCAACTCGTGAGCAAAAGCACCTGCGCTGAGATAGGCAGATGCTGACGCAGCTGTAATTTCATGAGAAGTTTGGACAGGGAGAGATGAACCAGATGAGGACTTTTGCTCCAAATGGGAAAGGAGAAAACCTCAGTTCCTAGAGATGCTCCCAGAGATAGTCCTAACGATGAAGATGATGAAGACCCTTTGCTCCCAGGGAAGGAGAAGGGCCTCTGTTTTTGTTTCTGAACGGCTCAACCTTAAAATTGTACCCCAAAAATCTTCAAGAGTGGACCCTCGAAAGCAGTTGCGGGAAAAGCTGCAAGTCGGGGGAAAGGACTCACACGCAGGCAGAGACTCCTCTTCCTAAATGGACTGAACAATATTTGGAAGTGGGCGGCTGTCTCGTTGTGATAATGTTTTCATAGCATGAGCAAGAAGAGACTTCTCTTTCTAAATGGACTGAACAAGGTTATTATGGAAGTGGTACACAGACTGAACATCTTAAGGGTTGTCTTTTCACATTGTCAGTGGGAGAAGGGAGGAAGGTGGGGGGAGGAGGAGAGTTCTGAAGGTGGTATAATTTTTTTCTTCTTTTAGGTCTGTTAATAAACTTCTTTATATTCTTTTAAGTTTGGTGCCTGTTTTGCATTTCTCCTAATTCTTATCTCACAGCAGATAAACAGTAATGAGTATTTTGGACCAAACCACTACACCCAGCTTCAAGGAGTAGCAAAGACAGCTCCATCCCTAAGGCACTATGGTTAAGGTGTTCTGATGTCTCCATCACGATCAGAAGATTGAACCCAAATTTCACATGCTATAACCACTCAGCTATGGAAAAGTTGTCACCGTTCCCTCCTTCATCTGTCTCATGTCAAAGAAGAGACATGGACTTCTTCTGGCAAAGTTCCAGAAGAAGATCTGGGTGGCATTGATCTCTTGCCACTGAACAGAAGGTCTGTTCTGGGCATTGGATCTAGGTGGTAAAGACTAGCTTGGATTAGTTACCTGAGCTTTGGATTATAGTGCTGGGCACTTCCTACTGCCAGCAGGTAAATTTGCCCTTTCTTGGTGACCGTAGTTATAAGTTGCCTAAACCCCAGGCATTACAACTCTCGTTAGTAAGTCCCGAAATCCTTTCTTTGGTTCAGCAACGAAACTAGCTGTATTGCAATTGAATTGCTTCCTGGCTGCTTGCAGAAAGTGCAGGGAAAGGAATACATTTTCACTATTGTGACCTGCAAACTCACAATTTAAGGCAGAAGCCTAGGAGTTATAAATCCTGGTAGTTTGGTTTTTTTTTTATGATGTAAGGAAACATTAATTATTTTTTATTTCACTTCTCATTGGTCCTCAGGAGTTCTGACACTATTAGGAAAGAAAGAAAACCTATTTTAGATATTTTCTTCTATGGTGATAATACCAGCTGGTCCCCCTGTACTATTTACAGCTTTAGCTCCCTATTGCACTGTATACACTGAATATTCACCCAATTTTTTAGGCTGTGATTCTGTGTGACCTTGATTAGTCCCTTGCAATCAAGCACAGTTTGAGTGAAGCATTTAATCACACCAATGAATTAGAATACAAAAATTCAGGCTGTGGCTGATCAGCCCCTTGGTCTCTGTTATATTCTGCAAATTGCTCTCCTGCCCACCTCGTTATTTATTCTCCTCACTTCTTTTGTTTGTAGTAGCATAGGAGTTCAGAATTGCTCTTAGAATGCATGTTCTTTTTTTCCCAGTTCTGGGGACTTAATTGAAATGCAGATCCTACAGAAACCAGTCCCAAATTCCTGAATCAGTTAGTTTTGTTAGGCACTGAAGACTGAATCACTGAAAATGCATGCCACATAAGATGAATTATTTCTGAGGTCTAGAAAATCCTACTTGATATAACATATGGAAAAGAAAGGGAGTTGAAGGGCTACAAGTGAGTGGGTTTGGGATTAAGGGAGAGGAATACAGGCTTAATCTCTTAAAAATCTTGATTGATTTGATGAGAGTGCCAGATGCAGGGTTTGTGGGGGTATCAGTACCTCTGTGACTCCGAATAAAGTTGTTTATGTATGTGGACAAGCATCCTTGTTGTGCAGGTGAAAATTTGATAAAGGAGGAGGAATTGCACAACCTAGAGAGTCTTCATTTGCCCTTTGAAAGGGAAATTTTATGTCTGCCACAGTCCTCCCTTTCCCAAGAAAACTCCTTAACCCCTAAGAGATTTTTACAATTGTTAAGAATTACTCACTTAAATCAGGCTTTGAAGACTCAATACTCAGTTTTGCTCCTAACCATGGCACCCCTCACTTTACTTTCAGATACTGGCAAGCTGCTCATATATCCCCATGAGCAGCACCTGGAATTTCTCATGGACTTGACCTTGCTCTGTTTTCTTTCCTTACCTCTTCCTTTTGCATCTTTCCATGGAGAGCCCTCCCGCACTAGATTTCTCTCTTTCTCATACCTGTGACTATGGGTCTTTTCCTCCTCTCTCTTAACTTTACAAAATCCCAAGATGGATTAGTTGAGCAATGTTTTATCCTGGGATTGCTTCAGCATAGAGCTTGTACAAATCGTTTACCATTTGTAGAGCGATCCAAACCATTCTTCATTAAACAATCCTTGGCAATGTCATTTCTGATTGTCTTTCTGAGTGTTGCACAATACTATAGAAGATGAATAAACAAGTAGCATAACTGTAAAACACAAATCCCTTGGAAACGTAACCAAGTGCAATATCCTATTGTTTCAGGCTGCTTAAAATTGTACAAATGTACTTACGTACCTCTAGAGTTCAACTCTAGTCTCAACAATACTGCTGTAAGTCAGGAAAATCTGCAACAACCAGACTACAATCAGAACAAGAACCTGTAAACCTGTGTGCTTGCAGCAGCTCACTCAGACTACATTTATGCGGCGATCCCGTGTGATGCAGGATTATGCTTCATGTAGTTTTGGATCCGGGAGCAGGGGATCTGTACTCAGTCCAGCCACCGTACCACCTCATGGCTGCTGGCTCCGTGGTCACCATCTGTGCTTGCTGCTCTGTACCACAGAGGTGTCCCTGCTTCCTTGAGCTTGTCTACACTGTACTGAGTGCTCAGTGCTGGAGCTAACCTGAGACAGCAGCACCACAAGTGGGGATGATAGTGAGATAATTTCTGATGCCGGCTCCTGGTTTGGCTCAGTTTGGCGGCTTTCTGGTCATGCCAAGCATGAGATGTAAGCAAAATAGAAGGAGCCACATCCTCAGTGCTACCCTGAGTGCCAGGCATATATAGCAGCCAGCTGCAGCTCCATGGTTTAGGATTATTTATTTAGGCCACTCAATGTGGCCTAAAGTAAAACATTTGTATTATGCTTTTTAAAGCATATGTATTTGTGGTTGTGTATTGCATTCTTAACCTTCATTAACTTGCAGCTTTCTTTGGTCTTTCACTCTTCCCTGCATTCCCACTGACTTCCCAGCTCACATTTTCAATTCTGCCTTGCTATTGAAAACCCTAAATTTGGCTTCTAATTCTGAGCCAAATTCCCGCAGCTGCAGCTCAGTGGAGCTCAGCTCAGTGGTAGACTGAATTGTAGCCTCTCCATCTGTTTGCATTTTTCATGTTACTTACAAATTAAAGGCATACATCGTGGTCTGTTTCCACACAGGCAACACACAGGTATGATTTCAGAAATGAGGACATGGCATTATACTTAATTCAGGCATAAAACTTGATTCTGAAACTTTTAATTTTGCCAAATTCCTACAGTATTTCTTTCCAAAGTTTGCTGCCTTTTCTTGACAGCATTAGATGAAACCATACAGCTTAGTCTTTCTTGAGAGGAAAACACAGAGATGATACCCTTGTGGATACCTTTTGAGAAGCCTTTTTAAACTGCCTTCTGCTAGAAGGCAAAAGAGCAAAATCTAATTTGCACACTGTTGGGCCGTTATCCCTGGTGTTTCCCGTGTGTCTTTTTACTGATGCTGTACAAATTCTCTCAAAGTGCTCTGAAAGAAATAGATGGATTAAATGACATTTAGAAAAGTTTAGACACTGCTCAAGGTGTGGATTATTGCATCTGTCCTCAAATGTGATGTGTGGGCAAACTGCTGTGCCTGCTCACTCTCCTGCTTCAGCAAAGGGGTGCTCCCAGGGACATCTGGCAGCTCTGCATCCTCACACTGGTTTTGAGGTTAGCAGAACCAAGAGCAGTGTTGCCAATGTCCATCTTTATACTGAAGTATTTAAATCTTATAACCTGTATGATGTTCTATGTTACTTCAAAACTTTAAAATTATTACATTGCTTAGGATCAATATTGTTGTCATATTAACAAGCAGTAATATATTTCTTTGTTTTCCAGACTTTGTTGGGTGTTGTATTAGTAGTAGTGATACAAATTTTGTAGTGCAATTGCTTTATTAACTCTAAGATTTTAGTATTTGTCATTTTAGAAAATGCCAGTGCACTTGCATGCTCAGAGTATTGGCAGATGCTAGTACAAAACAGTCCTGGGCTACAGCTAAAAGCAAAGTCTAATTCCCTCACAGGCAGAAGCATATTCCGTAGGAGTGAAGGTTTTGAAGATTTTTCTGTGAAGTTCTACAAATTCTTTACTATGGGTGTGCAAAAAACAGTTTTTCAGAGTTTGGACACTTGTCCAAATTTGAGTAAATTATCAAGGAAAGAGCACAAGGCACAAATCTGGGAGCAAAGACATTACCCAGACAAATGTCAAGTCCCTGCATTAGAGCTTTAGACAGAATTTTTCCAAGAAAATGCCCCTTCATGTTTTAGCATGTATGCTTATTTTCCCTGTTCTCATGAATACATTCATCTGGTTTTGGACAGAATATTTCTAAAGATTACAATGTAAAATATGGATTTTGGGGGGGATAGAAAATTTCAGACCAGATTATTAAGGTAGGGTAAAATTATAAGTAAAGGAGGACTCAGAGTTTCCAGCTAAGGGAGCTCTGTGCAAGTAGACACTTGCAGGGAATTGACTCTTCAACACAGAGGGAGAAGACAGTGAAACACTTGCAGGTGGAATAAAGAAACTTGCAGTTCTTTGATGAGAATATGGGTTTTCCTATATTGTCCCTCAAGTGTCCTGGCCATTGATTATCCCAGCCTATAAAAGTGTATAATCTCACCACTTCTCAACCTATAATTTCCCACAACACAAATATCATCATTTCCATTGGTAATTTGGGTTCTTCAGTTTGTGTTTGCTGTGTACCATTTTCAGTGCTTGACAGCAGAACAAGTGGTCAAAATAATAAAATAGATAACACAATCTGAATCTGGTCCCCTCTAGAGCAATCCAAGTTGAATTTCAGAATCCTCCTTCCTTCAGAGAGTAAGCCTGGCTATGTAGTGGGGAATGCATGTCTGATTTAGGTAAGGGAGCTGCACATAGGTGTGATTATTACCTTGTTCCCTATTATGATATTTCCCATCTTTCTACTGTTTCTTGGAATGGGCTGCAAACATCTAAGAAACATTCAGAAAGTGATGCCAGGGGTGTCATATAGTGTGTGCACACACACACACACACACACACACATATATGTATATATGTGTTCTTGCCCTTTGGAAGTCAGATTAGCAGGTCTTGGCTAGATGTGCTCACGCAATTGTTTTCATGGCACTGTCAGTGTGTGTCTCTTCTTTGGGCTTCTGTTCTAACTTTTGAAAAGCCTGCTCTTCTTACCTGCACATTCATATGGATATGTTGAACTTTCTTGTACTATTAGGCATGAATTCCATAGTGCCTGGAGTAATTTCTTGTCCAGAGGATTAAAATTTTATAATGGGAAGTCTTCGGTGTTTAAAAACATTGTTATGCTTAGTACTGCTGCTTCCAGGTTTTCAGGTGCTCTGAGAGAGGAGGTGGCACTGGTCACAAATTGATTGTTGAGATGGCAGCTGAACCAAAGAGAAATGCAACAATTTGCCCATCATGAGGACTTTCCCTGGCTTTTAATCATGAAGAGACAGGCCTTTAGCTGGGATTTCCCAAAGGAGATTCATGTTACGGACCTAATAAATTTCATGTCAGTCAAGGAGTTGCTTGTAAATGTCACCCCTTAGATAGCCCTGCTCAAATGAGTCAGGAAACATGCTCACCCCCTCCTTCTCCCTTTCATTACTGCAGGTCAATAAAATGTTGAATAGTGTTTGTGAAAAAGCTGCAGAGTGATAGATCATCCACCAGAAACAGTAGTTATGCTACCCTGGCTTCACTGAAGTATTCTGTCAGGTGAAAATGCACAAATCTGAACCAGGACCTTCTGTGATTTGGCTGATGAAGTTCAGCTGAGGAAACATTTGCACATCCCTCTGCAGCAGCAATTCTTGGCTTCCTCTGCTCTGTTGTGCAAGGGTTTGGTGTATTTGCCTCCAGCAGTAACTGCATTTAAGTGGTAAATGAAATGACTCAAATACTGGGGACTGGGATGTATGCAGGTAATACCCTAGCCTATAGAATTATTTATGCTCTTCCCCGGGGTAGGGGAAATGGGAGTTATTTGTCTGCACATTTTTTAATTTGAAGAAAGATTTGGAGAATGTATATTCAAACCAATGGAGTAAGGGAAACTCCCTTTGTGGTATCTGTGGTCAGTGATGGAAAATTGAGCTTAGGAGAATTTTACAGTATTCTATGTAAGGGCTGCAATCTTGACAAGTTGACTTCTCCTGTAAGACAAATAATAATAACAATAACAATAATAATAATAATAAATTTCCTCTGTCCCTCAGTAAAAAGGAGAGTAAGTGGTCTTGACACATACATGCTCCTAGCACTTGGAAGCAAACACAAGGAAGTGTCTGCTTCTGAGCCATTCAGGTCTTCTAACCTTCAGCAGTGGCAGATCAAAGACCATGAGGGAAACAGACTGCAGGTGCCAGTCAGGGCAGGTTTCATCTTGTCACAGCACTCTGGGAAGAGGCATTTGCTAATGTCTGTTAATCTCATGGCACGCCAAATGAGAAAGACAGAAAAAAATTGCCATAAATTCTTCCCTTTCCCAAGCAACCCACACCCAAGCTCAGGGTGGCTGCACAAAGGCTTGCTGACTTCCTCTAGAAGGGAGAGCAGTGTGGGAGCCTGTGCCTGCCCTGGGGTGGCAGGGCAGATCTGGGGTCACCCTGCAGGAGGAGTGTCTGGCTCTGTCAGGGAATAAGGGTTGAAGCAGCCGCAGAAGCAGCAATGCACTGGAGGTGGTGAAAGCAGCAGTAGCTGAGACCATGAGAAGAAAATTCTTCCAATGAAGAAAGTCTAAAGTCCATCCTGGCTGTTGTTGTCTCCCACAGAAACACTCACTCTGCAGCCAAGGAGGAAGCTTAAAATGCTGTGCAGTGCCATGGGGAAGAGGCAGCAGCAGTGGAGGTAACAGGGTCTTTACCAGATGCAGGGAAAAGACAGGATTATGCACAGCTTACAGCGCTGTAGGGGATGTCTTTGGCCAAAAGCCAGATTTGCCCCTATCTTTCTTTTGAGGTGTAAATGGCATGCAAGGAGGCTTCTCCCAGTGGCTTCTCTGTGAAGATAAAAAACCTGATCCCCTGGTTATTATCCCCCTTGCTCTCCTCCCTTTCCCCCTGACTGACTTTGATTATTGTAACTTTACATGCGCTTTTAATTTGCGTGCAGGCAAGTACAAAGGCACAACCGGATATACCTGTTATTTGCCAATGACCTGAAAGAGCATAGTTTATGTTAAGCCTTGGGTTATGGTAAGGTTTGCACGCGATTCCTCAATATACATGCTGCAGGCAACTGATGGATGGAGGTGATGGAGGGTGGAGGAAAGTTTTAAAGTGACAGAAACTGATTTGGTTCCTAATTAACCCACCATTTACGCAAAGGCCTCTATTGCAATTTTGTGTAGAGACCAAGTCTTGCCCTTTCTTCAGGCAAGGAATGTATGATCACATTATCCAGGCTGTAGTTTGTTCATGGCTGCACCTGCGACTGATCATGAATGCTTTATGAAAATTAGGCAAAAAAGACAGGTAGGACATTTACACCTGCCTGTGTGTACATATCCTTGCATGTCAGGCAGAAGATTGGAAGTGGGGGAAGAAGCTACAAATGAGAAATTTCATGGCAGCAGAGTCAGTGCAGAGCGTTCAGGGATGCAGCTCAACTGAGGTGTGGGGGCCTGGATAGAGAGGGGATCTACATTTTGGTGCATGGGACTCAGCCCCCACACAGTTTGGAGAAGTTTCATTTGACCTTGACTCCCTCAGCAAGATACAAGGTTATCCATCCCTCATGGGTTGCGTAGTTACAGCAGAAGACACGTAGTTACAGCAAGGACATGTGGGGTCCAGTGCTCAGCCCGCACACTGACTTGCTCACTCCACAGGGAAAGCCTAGTGATGTTTGCTAAAAATTTCTTTTCAGTGATTTCACATCAAATCAGCTAGATCTTCAAGCAGAAAGGAAGCGTCTTTATCTGCCAGACAAATTAACTTTTAGGTCTTAAACTTCAGTGGTTTTATTACTGGTATGTGTTGTAACCTAGTGTTAAAGGCTGCACCAGAGGAATTAATTACGCATTTCGTTTGGAGGTTCAGGAGAGAGAAAGGATCCCGCTCATTCTCAGCTCCACCTCTTATCTCCAGGGAGCTGAAAGCAACATGAGTTAAATGAAGCTTTATGGGATTTAAAGCACAGGTCTTCTACTCACACTTCTCTCAGAAACAGAGGGACAAGGTACAGAAAGTCAAGTGCTACTCTTACAAATGAGGACATCATAAAGTGATTGTTAAAATGACAGAAAACAAGATGGACCTATTGTGACAAGACCTCTGTAAGTTTGCAGTTCTGGACATAAGCACATTTAATCTTTTTTTTTTGCCTCAGCTTCCCCCTAAAATTGGGAGTGGTCACTGTGTGTGGATCTGCCCAATATCTATTCTACTGTTCTCTAGCTTAAGATACACCTTGTACAGCCAGCATCCAGGAAAATGATGTTTACATTTGTAGGACAGCAACTGAGTGACTGAGTTTTTACTCATGTTTTTAAGTCCAACAATGCAACTCTTCCACCTTCACAAGCCCACAGTCATCAGGCAGCCATGGTCCACTTGCGAAAAGCATTTATCTGAATCAGCTTTCAAAATAAATCCATTTGATTTTCCCTCCTCTCCTCTGCTATTTTTTTGCTTGTTGCCTGCAACCCTCCTTATCTGCCCTTTTGAGGAATTGGGTTTATTTTGAAAATGCTTTTTTTCCTTATTAGTTTACCATTTACCCTGTTTTTCAGTTCTAAGAATCTAAAATACGTAACAGTTTTGCATATCCACATTGTAGTTCTTTCCCATTTGTCTTGATACTTTATATGAGGGTAGAAAACTCACATCTAGCAGCAACTTCGCAGAAGCTGTGAACTTTTAAACACATAGTTAATCTTTCTGTGGTCAATATATTTATAAAAATGTAAAAGTCTATATAGGTTTGTTCTGAGGAAGAAAGATTTTCATGAAAAAAATGCAACCAAAATCCAACCAAACAAAAAAACCCCAACACATATTGCAGTCCACAACCTGATTTTTTAGTAAGTGTAGCAAAATTACCTAATGTTGCTGTAAGCACTGATGCACAAAAAAACCCCAAAAAACCAAAACCACCACCACCATCCCCCCTCAAAAAAACCCCCAAAAACCAAAACAAAAAAAAACCCCAAAAAACCAAACCAACCTTGAAGTGTTTTGCACTTAGAAACTTGAAAGAGTGTGAAACTGTCTGCTCCAGCCCTGGAATAAAGCATTCACAACATCCAACCCCATTGTGATGGGGTTAAACAGTCGGGAAAGGGTTACAGGTTGCCTGCTTGTCACTTGATTCATCAGGGGTTTAGAGGAAGATGTGTGCCCTTTTTCTGGCATGGAAAGCCTGGGAGCCCCTGCAGCTGGCTTTGGATGAGGGAATAGCTTTGCTTTGTGTTACTATATGAATCTGATGTTTGGATAATAAACTATGTCCTGGAGCGAAAGCTGAAGAAGACTTGGGTATTTCTGTGCCTTGACCTTTCCCTTCCCCCTGGGCAAGAAAGCCCACCAGCACACAGGCTGTGAAAGAGCATGTGACAGGCATAGTAAAATATTTTCCTTTTCCTTCATTAAAGTAATCCTGGCTTATGTTATCGAAAGAGAAGTGTGAGAAGGCAGATATGAAGAAGCTGTAAAGAGGCAGTAGGCCTACATTTCACTTGTTCATGCAAGAGAAAGTCCTACTGAAGACAAAAAGTAGATGAAAGTAGAGTGATTGAGATTAGTTCAGGATATCTATCTAATACTCAGCCATTTGCATTGGATCAGGTTGCAAAGCCGTGGCTGCTGGAGCATGATTTATGCCTTCTGTCTTCAGAAAATACGAAATTCCCAGAAAAGAAACCTGACATCAGATTAGGAGGACAAGCCAATTATTGTCATCTTCAGCTGGATAAGGATCACAGAAATGGATGCCAAGTCTGAAACAATACAAGTGTAAAATAGGGTAGCAGTAACAATCTGATGCAGTTTCCAAAGTGGGCAGAGCTCTGCCTGCATGGCACTTACTGCTGTGGAGATAAGTGGGAAGTCACTCCCAGAAGAGTGCATAGGCTAGGGGAGAGAGAGGAGGGAGGTGCAGATAGTTCAGTAGGTGTGACTAAGGATTGCTTGCAGCACACAAACAGCATCACTGTTTATATACTGCCTGCAGAAAAAGTGATTGTGCCAATCTTATATTAAACATTTTTGCATGGCAGCAGGTTTTGAAAAATCTTGACAAGTTCTATATTTTCTAAATTATCCCATTGACTTAAGCGGCATAACATTTTCTTTAAAGTTATTCCAATCAAGAGAAACGATGGGCCATTTGATTTAAGTCATTGTTTTCACATTGATTCAAGTCAGAGAGGAGGGCTTCAGCAGGCTGCAAGCATGGGAAACAAGCTTAGTATCCCAGGTGATTTGGGTATGCTGCAGAGAAGGCTGGACACCAACAAGATGAAGTAATAGCAGTGCAGAGAACTAGATACAAATGATATTGGTTCATGGTGCCTATCTGATAGTCAGTAGTTTCAATACTCATGTCCCTGAGTGGCAACCTTGCCTGAGAAGGCAGCCTCTGCACAAGCATCAGGGAACTTTGTCAAATTTAATTAATGAATGCACTGTATTCAAGAGATGCCTGTAGCAAAGCTTAAGAGATGGAAACCCTTTGGCTTGCTTAGGCTGATAAGGACTTCATTATTTAGGTGGAGGTCTTAAAAAGTAATGAGGACCGAAGCTGTCTTTTCTAGCTCCTGTGGATGCCTGGCCAAAACTTACATGATCACCACACAAGATTTAAACGTAAGAAGAACTTGGTACCAAGACAGCACTGGAAAAGGCTCCTGTTGGTGGTTTGGCAAGTTAGAAAAGTGTTTCTCTGCTGTTGTCATGTACATGGTTCTACCTTGTTTTTATTGGTGTGAATGAGTTTGACTGTGGCTCATTTCTGGATTGTTGTGGCCTGTGGTGTCTTTGCAGAGCAGGGATGATGGCAGCCCTGGTACACTTTAGTGCACTTTAATACACTTTTACCAAACACTGCAGGTGGAAGCAGCCAGGAGTCTGCCTGCTCTGTGCTAGCCCATACATATTTTCTCTTGCAGAGTTCTGACGCTGACTCGTTTTTGTCCTGGTAATGTCACTCATATCTGAGTGCTTTTTCAATCCTATTAGTTGACAATCTTGTTAAACGATTTTACTGTGATTTTTAATGTTCACATTGATGAGCAGTCCTCCTTTCCGGTAACGTTAACAACTGCAACCCCTTCATTTAACTCTCCTTCAAGCTCTTAATTGTTGGAAGCCAAAGTAGCACAGCATGCACACTCCTCTCCAGCCAGTCATCTCCCAGCATGCTGAGATGCAGGATCCATGGATGGATAGTAATGCCACCTCAATGTGCTGTCAGATCATCTGGAACAATAAACTTGTTCTATCACAGTTTTTACACTTTATGCCAACTGCCTAAGGAGATGTGATACCCATAAGAGCAGTATGAAAAGAAATCCTGTCTAGTCTGGCATTAACTCTGCACAGGTGACCATGTATGTATCTGTAGAATAATCTGGACTAATCTGAACTGACAGAACAAGTTTGTGGCAGTTTTGCATAGCCCAGTGTCCTGGGTTGCAGTGTATTCTATTACCATCCTCAGGAGCCGTTGAAACCAGGTGGGGCAGTGTTTCCTTGCCTCCTCCCCCCAGACTATCTTTCTGTTAATTGCCCATCATTGTCCTGCCGCCTGACTCAGAGATAACTCCCTCCGGACTATTCTCCTGTTAATGAGCCTAATCAACACTTGGCCTCATGACTCGTTACCCCATTGTGAGATGCTCCGCCCAGAGGGAGGAACCAAGCATCCCATCGTGGATATAATCTGAGGCTGAACACCAGAGACAC